>NW_005842421.1:961090-962995 GCF_000455745.1 Alligator sinensis
CACTGAAATGCTGGTGCAGAGGAAAATGTTTTATAGTCCTCTGAAACAAAAATGTTCAACATTTCTTCAAAGAAATTCTAAAAAAACAGTTAAAGCTGGACCTTACATGTTGACTAGGACATAGAATAAGCTAAATATAGATAAGGTTGTGAAGGGCTGAGACAAATCAATTTGCTGGAGACTGAATGCAGAGAGCAAAATATATAGTGAGGAACAAGAGAAAGAAGCCTGAACAAATAGGGAGCCAGCTGGAACTCTGGCAACTCTGACAACATTGGGGAATAGCTAAAGAATAATGAATAAGACCACGGTCGGGAGAACATGACTGACATCATCACCTTATTAGGATCTCTGGGCAGCACGGAGACTTTTACAAATGTGGGGGAGGAGTAGGAATAGAAGGGGAAACCTGATAACATTGTTAAGAACATATTTTAAAGCACTTGAATGATTAGAGACATGGCTGACTGTCTCAAAAGTTAGCAATGGCATTGAATCTGGCCTTGATTTAGCTAGGTGCTGAAGCACATACTTCACTGTAGGCACATTGAAATCAAGCACCAGTTCCTCTGGTTGAGGTAAAAGCATTAAAGAAAAATATGTTACTAAGAAAAAACCTATAACATGGATTTCATGTCTCATGGTCATTATAAAATGAATGATTGTCAGCTTTAAATTAATTAGATTTTAAGATGCTAAATTTTACTCAGAGTTTAATCCATTAGGGGTTCACTTCACTGTTTTCAGCAAGGCCTATTTGTTTAAGTTAAGTTTTGGGAAGAAAATGAAATGATGAGAACTGATATTTGCATGAGGAAGGGCGTTTGCTGGGCTTGATTTTTAATATGTTTGTTACCAGTAGTAGGGAGCAGCTGCTGGTTTTACTTATAATTTGATTGTATTTTTGATGCTGATTATAGTGCCTGAAGTCAAAGATTATTTGTATGGGTTATAAATTCAATCATACCCTAATTCATACCGGTACAAAAAATCCAAGGTGATTAGTTCATTGGTACTTTGTTTTTAAAGACTTTCCACTGAATACAATGGAAGTATTGTATTTGCAGTGATATAAATGGGCTCCTGTGTGAAAAAGGCCAGGTCCTCACTCTCCTCTCACCTCATACCCCTCGTATAGAATTTTATTATATCTTCCCCTAATAAGGGGAAGATTTTTTAGATCTTCCCCTAATAAGGGGAATGGCGGGCTTTAAACTAGGCTTGTAGGGGGAGGGGAAGATGAGGGCGGGGGAAGCTGTGGACCACCAAACCATGTGGCACCCACAAGGACAGCCCAGCCTGAAGAAGGAGAACATCGGGAACCTGCAATGCATGGGGCGGCCAGCAATACAGCACAGGTAAGCAATAAGCAGGTAAGCAATAAGGGGCCCTTTGGGAATCGGAGCTGGGGGGCAAAAAAAGGCACCAGTCACAGGGCTCAAGTGCCTGTATACTAATGCTAGGAGCATGGGAAACAAACAGAATGAACTAGCACTCCTGCTTGCAGAAAACACCTACGACTTAGTAGGACTATCTGAAACCTGGTGGGATTCTTCTCACGACTGGGCGGTACACATTGAGGGTTATAGGCTGTACAGAAAGGACAGGGTGGGGAAGAAAGGGGAAGGGGTTGTGCTCTATGTCAATGAGCAATATACTTTGACCCTCATCAAGATGGAATTGAAGGAGGAGAAAGTAGAAGGATTGTGGGATAAGTTACATGGTGGGCAAGGAGAAAGGGATTTGGTGGTAGGGGTCTGCTACAGACCCCCACACCAAGGGGAAGAACTAGATTCGGGGCTCCTGAGGCAGCTCTCAGAGACCATAAAAACTAAGGAGGTGGTAGTCATGGGGGACCTAAATTACCCAGACTTCTGCTGGGAGACACAGACAGCAAAGTCCCAC
>NW_005842421.1:964555-980751 GCF_000455745.1 Alligator sinensis
TTTATCGTGCATCAGCAGATGCATGACGAACAGATCCAAGGAGGTGATACTTCTCCTCTATCGGGCGCTGGTCATACCGCAGTTGGAATACTGCGTGCAGTTTTGGGCGCCGCACTTCAAGAGGGATGCGGATAACCTGGAGGGGGTCCAGAGAAGGGCCACTTGTATGGTTAAGGGCTTGCAGGCCAAGCCCTATGAGGAGAGACTGGGGCACCTGGACTTCTTCAGCCTCCGCAAGAAAAGGTTGAGAGGCAACTTTGTGGCTGCCTATAAGTTCATCACGGGGGCACAGAAGGGAATTGGTTAGGTTTTATTCACCAAGGCGCTCCCGGGGGTTACAAGAAATAATGGCCACAAGCTAGCAGAGAGCAGATTTAGACTGGACATTAGGAAGAACTTCTTCCCAGTTAGAGTGGCCAAGGTCTGGAACAGACTCCCAAGGGAGGTGATGCTTTCCCCTACCCTGGGGGTTTTCAAGAGGAGGTTAGATAAGCATCTTGCTGGGGTCATCTGAACCCAGCACTCTTTCCTGCCTAGGCAGGGGTTTGACTTGATGATCTGTTGAGGTCCCTTCCAACCCTAGCATCTATGTATCTATGAAACCCGCAGCCCCCTGACCCTCCCCAACTCTGCTGGAGGGAGCCCCCCAAACTGACCCTATCCTATGCAGAGGGCCAGACTTGATGATCTATTGAGGTCCTTTCCGACCCTAGCATCTATGAATCTATGAATCTATAAAGTAATCTGCTTGGGATACTATTCTATTAATATATTTATAGTTTACATGTATGTATTTGAAGGAAACAAGTTTATTGTTTAGGATGGTGTACTGCTGTCAGCACCCCCTCTCTTCCTCCCCCCTTCCCATTCCCTTGTCACCCATTCCAGTTAGCTGGGTGCAGGAAGAGGGGACCCACCTGCTGTCCCAGCAGAGCTGGTGGTGGGAGTATGGGGGCTGTTCCTTCTCCACTCCAGCTAGGGGCTTCCAAAAGCAGGATCATGGGGTGCTGGCCTTGTTTGGAGGCAGCAGTGGCAGGTGGGTTCCCCCTTTCAGGCCTGCTCCTGGACTGCAGTGGACATCTGGGGTGCAGGCAAAAGCTTCTAGAAGCCCACTGCCACTGCTGTTGCTAGCTGATCCAGGAGTGGGCGAAGCACCTGGACCACTCCAGCCCAGCTCCAGCCAGGGGTGGTAGGGAGCAGCAGCATGGGGTGCCCTGCTTCCCTCTCCACTGTGTTATCCTCTGCTGCTTTAGGGGCTCCAGGTGTGGGAAGCAGCTATGCAGAATGCCTGGCAGAGCTGGGGACAGCAGCATCATTGGGAGATCCCTCCTTCTGTAGGCTCCCCCTCCCTGCTCTTCCCCACGTATCCGATCTGGTTCGGGAGCAGGTGCTGGAAGGGAGCAATCTCCTGCTGACACCACCATTCCCAGTCCTGCCTGGCACTCCATGCAGCTGCTCCCCACAGCTGAAGCCCCAAGAAGTGGGGGAAATGCAGTGGAGGGGGAGGGAGCAGGGACTCAGCACCCTATGCAGCTGCTTCCCACAACCCCCAGCTGGAGCAGGGCAGGAGCAGTCCTAGGGCTTCCTCAACCCCCAGGTCAACTGGGGACAGCAGTAGCAACAGCAGGATCCCCATCCTTATCTGCTCCCCTATTGGTCCCCTGGTGGGCTTGGGACTCCAGCTGTGCCTCAGACAATATAGGGAACCTGGCATCCAGGGCCACAGAGAAGTGAGACCTCTGGGCATCCAGGGCCTTTGCTATAAAAGGGGGAGGTATGACCATGCCACTGCACTGCCCCTTGATCCACTCTGGATGCACTAGATTACCATGGTTAAGGCATATCAGTTTCTTTTAGCTCACAAGGGCTGGTGGGAATAGCATTACCTATGGCCACTAGTCCAAAAGATTAAGTACAACCAGATTGACTGTGGGCAGTTTTGGACCTGAGTCCAGAAGAGGGATTGAACTCATTCCTTTGTAGCTATAGTAAGATGCTTTAATTGTCCTACTGCTGGGCTGCATTTACAATAAAGCTGGGGGCTTGGGAGGGAGCATGGACAGTGTACTGTAAAGGAGAGTTCTGCAATGGCAGGTGAGGGACTAGATGACCTATAAGCCCACTCCCAGTCTGCCACGATTCTTTGAGGCTATCTAGAAAAAATTTGAAGTAGTCTGTCAACATTGAAATCAGACTTCTGTTTTCAGTGTCCATGTAGATTGGATGTCCATATAATAAATCCTTATTTATAAGACAATAACTGGAGAGAGAATGAAGTCAAGTAAGAAAGGCTTAAAAGATTTTCCTTTCTGGCAACATAATCTGGCAATACGCAATAATATTCCCTATTGGTGATAGCAAATGAAGATACAGCTTATGAAGCAACACACTTCTCCCTTTCTCCTTTGTGTATTTAAAGAATTAAACTCAAAGCAGAGAAGGTTTTCCAGACAATAATGATTTTATAATGGGAGAGTTAAATTGGGAATTAAGCTTCATCATGTCAATTTATCTCAGCTTTATCTGGAAAGTATAGCTGATTCCTGTGTTCATTACTCCAGGATCAATTATTGCAATGCACCGTACCTGGAGTCAGAAGCAATTAGGGACATAAGAAGTAAAATACTGGGTCAGACCAATGGTCTGTCCAATGGTGGCAGGACTGTGTGCTTTATAGGGAGAGCATTGAAATGGGTATATCCAGAGTGATCTATCCCCTGTTCATTACCCTCTTTTGTCAATGATCATTGGTTTAGAAATGTCAGAGGAAACCTCTCTATTTTAATACCTATTAATAGATAAATAATTCATGAATTCGTCTAAGTCCTTTTTTAAACCTGATTATACTATTGTTTTCTGCAAACTCCTTTGGCAATGAGTTCCAGAAGTTAACTGTACAATGCTTTAAGAAGTATTTTCTCTTGTTAGTTTTAAACCTGTCTCCAACTGATTTCAGCAGATGCCCCTTATTTTAGTATTTTGGGACTTGGTTAATAACAGCTCCCTAATCACTTTGTCCACATGCTTCATGATATTATAGGCCTCTATCATATCTCTCTTGACTTTATCCTTTGAAAACTGAAGAATCCTAACCTTTTTAGTCTCTCGTGGTATGGCAACTACTTCATACCCTTGATACCCTTGATTATCTTGCATCTTTGTACCTTTTCTAATTCTACTACATCCTTTTTGAACTGCAGATAACAGAACAGTATCTGTATTTGAAATGTGGGTGTACCAGGGATTTGTATAGTCAGTGGCATGATGATGTTCTCCATTTTTGTTTTCACTTCCCTTCTTAAAGATGCCCAATATTTTATTGGCTTTTTTGGACACCACTGCACATTAAGCTGATCTTTATAGAGAACCCTCTGCAATGACTCCAAAGTCTGATCCTGAGTCATTAAAGCTAGTTCTGAAACCAGTATTGTGTATGTATAGTTGAGGTTATTTTTCCCCATGTGCATTACTTTGCACTTGTTGACATTGAAGTTCATCCGCCACTTAACCTGAAGACACGCCAGGTGGTAAGACAAGTATCGATTGGTCTCCTACCTAAGCTAGGCCATCAAAAACAAATCACACTGGTTCTCTGTGCTCAAGTTTTTTCAAAAAATTATTAAAAAATATATTATATGCCTTCAGGTTTGAGTCAATAACAAAGAAAGATAATGTTCTGGATACTATGCTTGGTTGAAAAATGTTATGGAAATTCTACTCCCCCCCTCCAAAAGAAAACAATATTCTTACTGAAGCCTAGGAAACAGAAAAAAGTGCACCTTGAACAACTGAGCAGAGTTGGCTGTTTGATTGAACTTGCAGGGAAACAGTCATCCTAGGATCTTAGAAGATGGTGAAGTGCATGATTAGCTTGACTCTTCATTAGAGGGATACCTTAAGTGACCAGCCTTCATATCATCTCTGTGTGGCATATATAGCACTAAATCCAATGAATGTCTGCTTATTTGGCAGGAGTTAGTATTAAATATGTAATATTAAAAATAACCAAGTTGCAGCCTGCTGTATTAAATTTGTCGGTGTGTCTGCATCCTGCTTCTACTCTGTGCTTTGATATATTTTAAGATTTTGATGGCTTTTTTTCAGGATTTTTCTTCCTTTTTTTCCAATCAGCACTATTTTTTCTTAGAATGTAGCAACAATATTGAGTGTGATCAATTAATTATGAAGGGAATAGGTTTTTTTTTTAACCACAACACTTAAAAAAATATCCCTGAGATATTTGTATGATACAGAGAAAAAGAGAGGTGGTCATTTGTATTGGTGCTCACATAGAGGGAAGGAAGGAAGTGTGCGCGCCGGGGCAAAAAAAAAAAAAGAACATCTTTAGGAGTTTCATGTGCAAAAATAAGTATATGATTTCAAGAATAGTACGTGGGTAAGACAGTGGTCCCCTGCAAATGATAGTGTCAGATTTGGAGATTACATTCAGTCAATCACTAAAATGGGATCATAAGAATTTTGGTTCTGCTCTAAGTACAGATCTCATCAGAATCTTAACAGTAAAGTTAACGGAGTTCAAGTCATGTATTCTAAGTCTGAGATCTTGCTTGCTGCTTTAAGCAAGTAAGGAATTCTTTCTTAAAGCAGACTATTCTTGTGAGTGGTGTTACAGGTTATTACTAATCTTTGACAAATGCAGACCACTGTTCAAATCTTATGTCTTTACTTTATTGATTTTTCTCATTGTTGCCACTAGAGCTTGCTGTAATGCAATTGGATAGAATCTAATGTATTGGTTTAAAAGCATTAAACAATATGAATATCAAATTCACAGTCTTTTCTCCTGTAATCCCCAAATTAAAATAAGGAATTTAATGTGCTGTAAAGGTAAATTGCAAACTGGGCCACCAGATAATTTTATGATTGTTAATTAGTATTTGCTTTGTGAACCCTGTCAGTCATGGTTTATCTAATTGGAGATGTTTTGGCAGAAGCATATTTTGTCAGTATATGCCATTGTAATGAAATCAAAGTGGTTTGTGAAATCAGGTAATTTTTTCTGGGATTTCAATTAAATAAGAAAAAGTAAAGAACACCTCCCCTCTCCCCGATTTGACAACTTTTTTTTGCATTTAGAAATGATCTATTTAAAAAAAAAAAATTTAAAATAAAATGTTTCCAATGACCAGAAACAATCTCTTTTGAAATCTTTCACTGGAAATTTTGGAATTTTTGGTTTTGATTTCAATTTAAATTCTTCTTCTTCCCTTCCTCCTTGTCCTGTTCCTCCTCATGTCCTTTGCACACCTGAGTCCAAAAATGGGTATATACTATTGCAAGGTCCTTGCTGGTGCATGGTTCCCTGATATGTGGGCAGGCTAGTACTTGTTTTATAGTCTGAATGTTTCCTCCACATTCACATATGGTGTTTACATCCTTAGAGTATCCCCACAGTAGAACGTTAACTTTAGTTTTACCACTCCCTGTTTCAGAGAAGGTTCAAATTTCTTATTGGCTAATCTATCTCTGGGCCTGCAGGGAGCCTCTGTTTCTCCCCAAATTCTACTATCAGGTAGGTGACCAATCTGACAATTCGGTTATTATGGTCACTGCAGAGGGCAGACACCCCTGGCCACATTGGCTTCAGATAACTCTGAGTTGTAACCTGAGCCAGATACATTCCTAAGGTGGGGGGGAAACTTGCTTCCTCTGGCTACGTGACTGGCCTCACACACCTGGGTAGGGGCTTAAACTCCCTATTGTTCTAAGCAATGTCATCATGACTGGGAGGGGGCTAGAGACTCTGCCAGTCTACCTGGCACCCAGTGATGCATTTCAAATTGGTTGGCTGGCAGCCAACCATTGCTGGCCTTCATTGGATCAGGTAAATGAGGTCATAAGGTCTATATAAGTTAAGGACTGCCCCACCAAGAGGTGGGGCAGCAGCCATGATGAGAACTCTCAGAGAAGCTGCACCATCTGAAACTTGCTCTCTCTCTTGAAACTCACGTTCAATAATCTGCTTGCCTCCAGAGGCAATCTCCACCTGCCTCTGGATGATACTTGTGAGTAAGCTACTTGAGATCTAACTAGATATATAGCTTGCAGTAACTCAGATGCGTGACCAAAGGCTACCATGTCACTGTTTGCTTTAAGGTATTTCTCTGATATTGCTCTACCCTGTACCCTATTCCAAACCTACTCCTTGTAACCACTAAAGTTCTCCTCTGTACCTAGTGAGGAAGATGTATTGGGGGAGGGCCTAGATTATGCCTTGGGGTCCCCTTGGTTCAACTGACTAAGGGAGGCCACTATTTGTGCTTCAGACTGAGGGAGCACCCCAAGTTCTTGCAGTGGGTCAAGTACCTTCAAGGACTACTAGGCCTGTGTTTCCCATTGGGCACAGGACCAAGATCAGGCCAGACCCTAGGTGGTAGCGGCATTACTCCCAGGCTTGTAGGTGTGCTCCAGGAAGTGGGTCAGCTAGACATGAGGCGCCCCCAGGGAGGCACTTGGAGCCTGGAAGTTGGTTGGGCACAGTGAGGCAGCTGGCTCAATGCAGGAGCACCCCTACTGGCTTGCCACAGTGGGTGCCTCTTACTTTTGCCGAGTACGTTCTATTTTCCTTGCTCTCCTGATGTCTGGTGAGGCAATTCTGGCAAGTAGGGGGAGAGTATTGACATTTTTTTGGTTTAAGCATCTAGCAATGCACCTGAAACTTTTGTTCAGCATATGGTTTAGCTGCTTTGCATGTGCCAATTTTTCCCAAACTGAGCATTTAATTAGTTTGTAACTAAATGTGATTTTGAAATTCCAGCAAGAACTTTTACTTTGTCTCTTAATACAACAATATGCAGGATTCTAATACAAAACAGCATAATTTTAATAACAATAACAATTATTAAATAAGGAAAATAATATATAACAGACTATTAAATAGTATAGTTTGAGTGCAGGTTTGTGCTATATAACCCATCTTTCTCTGATTTGTTCTATCTTCTTTTAAATGATCTAAACTCCTGGGCCACTTCAGTGGAGAGAGAATTTCATTTTCTATTTCTCATTAAAAAAAAAAATCCCAATGTTTAGCCAAAGTTTCCCCCCCTTTTTTTTATTCATCCCTCTGCTTTTAGTTATATTTATTATACATGATCATATAAAACAGTATTCATTAAAGTTATGCACAAAGGCAACATTTCAAATAGGACCATGACAGAAACGAATTGTTGCTCTTGTCTTGCATGTCAGTAGTGTCATTTTAGGAAATAAATGAAAAAGGGTATGAGGGGGCGAGGAATCAGTAAAGAACTAGACCTATCAGCCTGGTGAGAAGAATTTTGTTCATTACTGTGTGAACTATTAGAGAAGATGAACCCAAAGACAGATGGGATCAAAATGAGGTTCATCCAAGAAATTCACTGAAAAAAAGCTAGGAAGCACCAAGCAAATTACTGTAATGATTGATTCCTACCTCTTCCAATAAAGTTCTCTTCATTCCATACCTCTTTATGTTATTTAATTCAGAGTGGGTGTGTCTACACGGGAGGCTTTAATTCACATTAGACTAATTCACTGAGCAGTACAGTCATGCTTCTACATGTGTGCACCCTTAATGAGCAGTAAAAATCACTAATCATGCCTAAATTTGATACCTGAAAAAGGAAGGAATTAAATTTAGGCATGATTAGTTAAAGCGCTATAATGCATGTGTAGATGTGACTTCACACTAACTTTAGCGGCAGGTCTGCCCAGCCACTAGGGGGACAACCTGTGCCCAGCCCCAGGGCTCCTGGCTGCCTGCCTCTCTGCTCCAGGGCTGGGCTGCTCCTTGGCAGACCCTAGCTGCAGGGTATAAAAGCCCGCAGCCTTTTTATGCCTTGGGGCACACTTGCCAGGGAGCCTGAAGGAACCTGTTCTGTGTCCAGGAGCCCAACAGACCTTGCGTGCCCCCCTGGACAGGCCACAGGATGTCTCTGCCTGGCCTGTTCCCTCTGCAGAGCTGCTGCTTGGCCACAGGTGAGTGTTGCAAAGGGCTGCAGCTTGCTGCACCCTTGCCCAGCCCTGATATTCCCCCAAGGCTGCTGTCTGGCTGTCTCTGGCAGGAGGGCTAGCACCTCCTCCCTGCTGCTGCCCACACCCAGCAGTGTCTCTTTGCAGGTGTTCTGATGAAGTCTTTGCTGTGTGGCTCCCAGTCCTTGGCCATGACTCTCTGCTGTGTGCTTCTGAGCACTGTCCCGGGCTGACCACACAGGGACATCCACCCAGAGATCCAGTGCAGGATGAGAATGTCATCCTTGTCATCTTCCCCATCAAACCCCAGCCCCACCCATGTGCACACACCTGTGCTGACTGCCTGAACTGGAACCCTGTTCCCTGTCCCTGCCCCTGCTCCTGGCCTTGGCCATGGCTGCTGCTGCTTCCTGCCCCTGACCCAGTCACACTTCTCTGGCCCCAGGTTCCCCCCCATCTACAGCATGCAGGGAGGTGGGATGCAGTTCAGAAATTTATTCAGCAGTCCATGACACTGAAGCTGCATGGATATAGGCCTTTCACACTCTGAAGAAGGTGTCGATACCAGTGGTGATGCCCCCCTTGGCAGCAGGGGGCAGCACTTTGCCACAGAAAGCCCTTCAGCAGGTGTGCCTGGGGCACCAGGATGATGATTATCATCAGGGCATAGTGGTGCAGGCACCCCTTAGCCTGCACAAACTGCTTATTGCAAATTGCCAAGGGCACATACAGCAGGGGCACACTCGAGGCACAGTGGTGGTGTGGCAGGGGGCCGGCCCTCGGCTGCCTACCTGGAGAGAGCCGCAATGGGGAGGCTGCGGGTGAAACCAGCCCCTCGCCCCAATTGCCTGGGAATCCCATGTGCCCCAGGGCTGGGCACTATGGGCTGGGTGGCAACACAGCAGAGCAGTTGGCCTGCAGGGAGAGACATGGGGGATTGGGGTCTGGTGCCACAGCAGCAGGTGCTGCCAGTAGCCTGGCCTGTCCCAACCTAGGAAGGGGGATGGGGAGGCGGGCTTTCTGTGGCCAGCATCTAGCTGGCCATTGCCCCAGGGGAGCAAAGAGATATGGGGGGTTCAGGTGGCAGCTGCCTGGGCCCGGGCCTTCCCAGCCAGTTTACCATGGTCCCTGGTAACACCAGGCACAGCCAGTGGTGCACCAGGGACTGGACCCTTATCCTCCAGCAGCTGGTGGTGGTGGTGGAGGAGCAGGTGGTGCAGGAGCAGGCCTGGTGGATGCAGGATGTCACCTGGGCTAAGTCATAGGACTGGGTAGAGTGGGACCACTGGGTTTGAATGGAGGCCCTGGAGCAGGAGCACCTACCGCTACTCCAGCATTAGGGGGACACCAACTACCAGGCCTTGGACACTGGGCCTAATGGCTATGTCTATGCTCCCACTGCCCAGGTCCTGCCCATGGATTTGCAGAACCCCTGGGTCCTGCCTGCTGCCACACAGCAAGCTCCCGCCTGGCCCTGGGAGGAGCTCCTTGGACACCTCCTGCCTGCCAGACCACCTGGCCCGGCCTTCACCCTGGACCTGTTGCCTAGGTCCAGGCCCATCATACTCCCCTACAACACGTTCCTGAAGAACTGGCTGTGCATGAGGCTACCACCCACCTGGGTTGCTGTGGCCCCTGAATTTGAGGGGGAATATCCTGAGGCTGAGGTGCTGGGTAATTGCCCTGGGGCTCTGCCCCCTAGACCTTCCCCCACAGCTCCCCATTCTGGGCTTGAAGACCTGAAATATTGAAATAGTTTTCCATTTGTAAATAGTTTTCTGTTTGTAAGCAGGTCTTACATTGTTGGTGGATGGAGAGGGTGGTGGAGGGGCTCTGTTGGTTGAAGGAAGAGGGTGAAGGGGGTTCTTTTTGTTGAGACAGGAGTGGGGATGGATGGGGATGGGGGTTGTGAGGGTAATACATTTTTTTCATTTCAACCATGTCCAGGTCCTAAGTGGTGCTGGGGGTGGGCAGGGGATAGGGGTGTGTGGGTGGTGGGTCAGGAGGAGGGGGTCAGCCAGGGTCTCCCACAGCCACTGCCATGGCCCCCGCTGGTGTGTACATGGCTCTCTTGGGGCCTGGGAGAGAGGGGCTGCTGGAGTCAGCAGGGGCATAGGGTGCTGGTCATCACTGGCAGGGGCAGGGCTGGAGCAGCTATGGAGCAGGGAGGCAGGCTGGGCAAGGAGGGAGCTGCAGTTTACTGCCCCTGCACTGGGCACACAGCTCCTGGGCAGGGAAGGGGCTGGCTAGGGATCAGAGTTTCCAAGATAGCTTCCAAGTGCTGGCAGCTGGGTCTGGCTTCAACATGGCTGCCAAGTGCTGGCATCAATGTGGCTGGAGGCTGTAGTTCCCTCTGTTGGCCACCGAGGGACATGGCAGGACTGGAGAGAACTGGTACTACAGTGGTAGTTGCCGGCACATATAGACACCCGCCAAAATCAGTTACTGTGCATTAGGCTAATGTGCAGTAACTTTAATTGTGACTAATTGCATGTGTAGATGTGCTCAATGTACCACATACTACATTCTATTATTTTTAGATCTGGCCTTCATAATTTTCAGCTTGCAGAAAAGGTGCATAAGAAGGGAAATGACAGTAGTCTTCAAATACTTGAAGGGCTGATACAAAGAGTGAAAACACCTTTTCTTTCTTACTGTGGAGAGTAAGATATGGAATAATGGCTTAAAGTTGAAGCAAAATAGGTTTAGATTGGATATCAGAAAAAACATCTTCACTGTTCGAACAGTGAGGCAGTAGACTAGACTGTGGAGATCTTTTAGAAGAATCCTACTAAACTTTGAGCTTCTCTCTTCACACTGAGAAGACTAAAGTGCTCTATTAGCATGCCCTGAGCCATGAATGTGACTCCCCACTCCCCAACTTGACACTGAAGGAATGGCCCTAGAGGTAGTCAAACAGTTCTCCTACTTCAGTAGCCACATCTCTCAAAAAGTAAACATTGATGAGGGGATCCAGCACAGGATCCAGTGCTCAAGTGCCTCCTTTGGGATATTGCTGTGGTATGTCTTTATTCATTTTGATCTCCAAAAAGACACCAAGATCTAGGTCTATAATGCAGTCATCCTTCCCACCTTCATCTGTGGATGTGAAGCATCGGTGCCCTACTGCTGGCAGCTCAAGAGCCTGGAGAGGTATAACCGATGATCAGAGATCCTGGTTTTCTCTGATTTTTAAAAAATCCCCAATTTTTAGTTTAAAAAAAAGTAATTCCAAATCCACATTTTTCCATGATTTAAAAGAAACGCTGCTAATATACAAATATATATATAGTGGTGTTTCATTTTAATCATGGAAAAATGTGAATCTGGGATTATTTTTTTTTAACTAAAAATTGGGGATTTTTTTAAGTCATAGAAAACCAGGGTCCCCGCTGATGATGTCCTCAGAAAATCCTCCACATCAAATGGGAGGACTGCTGTGCAAATGCCAGCCTCCTTGCTGAACACAATGTTACCGGCATTGAGTCGGTGATCCTCAAGCACCAACTTTGCCGGACCAGCTTGTATGTAGAGGAGGAGGGAGAGAGGAGGCCGATATACTGATGGAAAAGCGCTGAGCCTGGGGTGCCTCTCTCTCTAGGTCTGAGGAAAGACCAGAGGTTTTACTTTCGTTTATTCTTGCAGATTTGCTTGTTTTATTGCTTGCTTTATTTGCTGTGGTGACAAGCTTTCTGCCTGTACAACAAATAGACAGAACTGTAACTAAGAGCTGACTGGCCTTCATGAGGAAGCTGGCTCCTGAATCTGGCTAAGTAAATATCAACCCACTATACAGGGAATACAGAGCAGAGGAAGGAAAAAGGAGAGGAATCCCAGCCTACAGCCTACTCTCCCCTGTGGAAAGATCTCTCAATGAGCCATGGTAGAGATCATCCTTGAATTGAGGGATTGCTGCTGCTGCTACTGGAATAGACTGCCTAGGGAAGTTGTAGAGGTGTTCAAGAAAAGACTGAACAGACATTGGTCAGCGGCGATCTAGGCATATTTATGCCTATGTTCTACTATGGGTATTTCTCATGCTTCTGGGCTTTACTGGTTGCCACTTGGGGCTAGAAGGGATTTTTTCTGCTGCTACATGTGTCAGGGGGCCAGGAAAGAATTCCGGCTGCCCATATGTCAAGGGTTTTTTTGGCTTTTTTTTGTTTTGCTTGTTTTGTTTGTTAAAGCCTTCCTAAGAGGCATTAGGTATTGGCTGCAGCAAAGGGTGGGGATTTTGACTGTGGTATTGGTGTGTCAATGCTTGTGCTGGGATTTGACAGATTGTTTCATCTAATTGCTATTAGTTTAGATGATAAATTAAGGTAGACCTAATAGCAGCCTATTTTATTGTTTGGATTTTCTGACTGTTCGGGGCAATTCCTGTAATATTTTAGCAGCAGGCCATTCTTTACTCAATACATTAGAGTCTTTAAGATAATTTGAAATGTTTTAAATAGGTAATATCATTTTAATAGGCATATGATTATCTTACCAGCAAATAAGTTATGCTCACATGACAATAATTCACAAGATCCTCCAATCTACCTTTCTTGGAAAATTCATTTTAGAAAAAAGAAGGAAAGTTTTGAGGATTATATTCCCCACCAAAGGTCAGAAAGAGTTTGGAGAAATTCTATTAATAACAGACATGTGAATATCCTTTTAGGCCATGTCCAGATGAGCACGACTGTGCAGTATGTGGTGCCACAGACCCATCTGCAGTGCCACACACTGCACATTCAGGCATTTTCTGCACTACTGGCTTGCAGCACAGGGAGGTCGGGGGGGAGTGTTTGACCCCAGAGATTCTGGGGTCAAAAAAACCCTGCACCCAAAAATAGCGGAGCAGCCCATGTGGCAGCAGTGCACGTTGCCCAAGACAGGAGCCTGGCCAGCCGCAGCCATGCTTTGGCTGCTTGCAGGATCCCAGCTGCAGGAGCGCCATGGCCGCAGCTTCCCTGTCTTCCAGGACCTCATGTAAGGCTGCTGGTGCCAGCACAGTTACTGGCCCCAGCCTCTCCTACTCTGCCCAGGGTAACCTGCTGCACACTAGAGGGTGCCTGGCACAGGTGTTCCCCGGGGACAAGTAGCAGTGGCACACGGTATGCTGGTGCTTCTTGTCCCTGGGGAAACAAATGTCCATGCTCATGGGTACGTGGCCTTATAGCCTTCATGCTGTATTCTGAATATTTCCTAAGACCCCATAACGATTAACAAGTAGGTTGTATATTCTTGTGTTGCTGTAAGTCTTAGTGATCATCTGAGCCAAACTGACACAATTCTGTTTTTTTCTCTGACAACTTTCCTATCACATGCTCTATGTGCTATTTGTGATCCACCAAGGACATACAGAAAAAGACACCAAAGAGACTTGTAAATTAGTGTATTTAGCATTTTACTTAAAATAACTGTTTCCTTTGCTTATCTTTATTTATATATGTTACAGGCTTATAAAAGGAAGCAAGGGCTTGAAGACAGGATGTACTAGTAAAAGAATGACTTCTCTGATTTGTGTGATGTGGGGTGAGATGATAATATTAAATTATATTAATAAAAGCCTCTAACTTTTCATTTGAGATCATATATACAACAGATTACACTAGTCTCAGATATATCATATTAATGCAAATTCTCATTTTGCATCTAAAAAATAAATACATCAGAATAAATTCTCCTGTCACCTTACATATTAGAAAAATGTCAGAGTTCTTGCTGAGTAGGAAAGCACATGGCAAACACTAGCTAAAGACTCATGGGAAGATCAGTTATTCAGAATGTGTATTGCCAATGGGGAATGGCCCCTGTTCAACAAGACTTGGTACATTTTTAATTATTCCCACTAGGACAGATGACCCTTTAGGAAGCAAAAATGATTAAATGAGAAACTAACTTGCATCAAGCCATCACTTTTTTCTTTGATCACTGGTAATCAATCTTTTGCTTTTGGGGGATGTCCCTTATATGCATATCTAATTTTGTTTTAGTCAGTGCAAAATATTTTTTATGTGACCCTTCAATATTTCTGAGGTTCAGCATCTGAAAAATTACTATAAGATGTCAGTTCTTATTTTTTCAAGGGTATAAAGTGAATATTCTGGTGAAAAAAGTGGCAATAACAGATAGAGACAGATGGAAGTGTTCTATTTATCACCAGTGGTGACATACATCTCTCCACACTACAATGACACTAGGTTTCAATCCACTGTCAAAAGGACCCCTTCTAGAAGTGATAGGAGAGTTTATTCTCTACTTTGCCTCCTCCATATCCTTATTCTTTTTCTTAGGTTTCTAAAAAGAGTGCCATCTGTTTGAACAATTTTAGTTATGTGGTAAGTTGTCATCCGCAAATGGAGTATTTTCACTGACTTAAATAGCCATTGGATCAGGTCCATAGAACCCAAATCTAGACTGTCATTTAATTTCAGATATGCCATCAAACACTGGCAAATGGAACAATTTATAGCCAGTATTGATAAAAGATGGATTTAAATCAAATGAAATGGTTTATATTTTATTATAACATTTCTAAACTATTCAGTCTCATAGGAGAGTACTAGTATCTCAACAATGTGAAATATTTCTTGTTAGTTTGCATTAAGAAACACTGTGCCAACTGTGATTTAATCTTTCATTTTTCCATAATCTCTGCCTTAATAATGAAAGGGTAAGAGTGATGTGGTAGGTGTAGTGGTCCAGAAATTATGTGAGAGACAAGGATAAGATGGACTTTAAGAATCCTGGACTAAACAGTGATATTGGGTTTGTGGCACATTATATTTTATTCAACTCCTGAATTCTTTCCAGAGAAAGATAAGAAGAATGGTGAGACTGACCCTCCTCCCTTTTGATAGACCTTGATTTCCAAGTAACCAGCTTTTTTTCTTTTGCCAATTGTGTCTCTGCTACCTGGAGAATTTCTCTCACCCCATCCCCTTTGCTGTTTTTTCACTACACTGTACCTGGATTCCTGTTATCAGAGATTTGACGAAGAACTTCTTGCATTCAAAACCTTGTCTAACTTTAGCCCAACCACACAGTTGGCCTAGTAAAAGATATCACCCAATTAATTAGGCATCTAGATTTACTATGGATCTACTACAAATTCACTAGAGCTGATTAGAAATTTAAAATTATATTTAAAATTACCAATTCATTGAAAGAAATTTCTCCCAGAAAAGGGTTAATTTCTATGACATTTTCAAATGCTTTTTTAAGTTGAAAAAATTCTTTAAATCTTCCTGTTTTGACATTTTCAAAAATACATGATTTGGTTTTCAGGCCTGAAAACTACTTTTTATTTAGAAATTTCAATTAATTACAGTAAAACAACAATGCATGTGTTAATAAAACATTTTAAAATTACAGAATGTTTTAACTCATCCAACTGGATATTTTCAAACATTTTGTTTATTTTGTTTATGCTCAATCCATGCATATTGTCCCAATTTATACGGTGACCCCCACTCCATGTTTGTAGACTAGGACAGGATTTGTGTGGGTGATATGTTTTATTGCACCAACTGCATGGTTGGGATAAGGCTTGATAAGCTGTTGAATGCAAGGTTGCACTACTGCCCAGTAGCAAAAGTGAATGCTTTTTTAGTGATGCTTAATGTGCAGTAGCCCATTTTCCCTGTGCATTAGTGTATTAGCATGGTTTTTGACATGATGCATTAATGCACAGTAAAATAGGCTATTGCACATTAAAGTACACATGTAGATGTACCCACTAAAGATTTTTAAAGTGAAGCTCACTCTATCAACTCCTTATAGGATTTAAACCTTTCAAGAGCAATTGGCTATCTATATCTAATTAAAAGGGTTTATTATCTAGGACAGTTTGTTATTTGTGAAAAGGAACAATTAATAGATTTATTCATGTAAATTTCCCAAACACTGCTTGTTCTATTGATACACCACGGTCACAGTACAGAGCATGTTTTAAACCTGTATCAAATTCTGTGGTAATTTTGTGATATGAGAAAATAAGTGACACACCCACTTATATTTGTTTGTGTCCAGACCCACAATATGAATCATGTTCAGACTCAGGTCTCCCAATAGCAAAGTATAAAAACAGTGAACTCATATTCTACAGCAAGATTATTGTGACATCAGGGTTTTGGCCTCTGCTACCAGATATAGTGCTAGGCAAAAGGACCCTGAGGACCCTGGGCTCCCACTGGGAAGCCAGCATTTTATTTTTAGTAAGCTTCCCCCCCCCC
>NW_005842421.1:980782-988387 GCF_000455745.1 Alligator sinensis
ACAAAATTGCAGGGATCCCCATTTTCATGGCGTTCACAGAAACTGCTTTTTTTCAGTTTCCATGAAAAAAGTGAAATAGATATTAGTGTAGATCCCTAGTTATAGATGTACAGTAGTCCAGTACAGAAATGAAAAGTAGTGATCAAACAAGTAAATAAAATAGTAAAAAGTTGTTTTTCTTGTTGTTTAGGACCAGGGCCCCATTGTGTTAGTCATACTATAAACAGAGGGCCACAGCGGCCTCATAGTCTGAAACAAGGGTTGGTAAATGTATGCAGATAGACAGGCAAAGGAGTTCAGAGGAAAAACGAAACAATACTAGTAGCATGATAAGCAGGAGTTTCAGCACAAGAGCAGCTTAGCCATTTTCAAGTCTTTTGTCAGCATCGTGGAAAGGAGATGAGGAAGAATAATCAGATAACTCTCTGGATGCTTATAGGGAGCTCCTTGTAAATATAAGCACAAGGGTAATAGTTTGAAAATGTAATAAGTGGGTGAGGGAGACTGGTATCTTGGGCTCATTGAAGTCGTCTGTAGACCTCTTAATACTGAATAAGAAATAACAGGCAGAGTGAAGAAGCTTATATTTGGAACAATGCAGGATGGGGAGCCAGTGGACTGATGCAAACTGAGGAGTGACACGACCAAAGCAGGAAAGCTGTTTTTTCCACAGCATCCTTAACTGATATGAGTACATCATGACTGTATATGTCAAAGCCCAAGAAACAATAACTGATACAGAAGGTGCTGAGGGCATGCACTAAAAGTTAACTATGTAGATAGATAGGAAAGGCCATATCTTAGAGATATTATGCAGAAACAATCAGCAGCAAGTCAGTCCCTTTGTGCTATGGTGCTCCTAAGCAGCTATGCCTGTTATTTGGAGTGCTATCTGAACATATGATAGAGAAAATGTTCCCAGGGTAAATGTTGCTGGTAAGTGGCTGTTGCCTTTAAGCAGGGGTTGCTGCAGAGAGGCCTAGGTGAAAAATGTATATGCATCGAAGTTTATATGTAAACATAAAAGGCCAAGATTTAATACTGGTAAATATAATATATTCACAGATTCATAGAGTTTGAGGCCAGAGGAGACCTTTACAATAATCCAGTCTGAACTTCTGTAGAAGAATTTCACCCAGTGTTTCCTGAATCTAGACCAGTGCTTCTCAACCTTTTTAGATTCAAGGCACCCCTCGATAGACTTGAGGCTCCCCTCAGAAAATGCCAGCTCTTAGGTTTCACTCTTTTTTTTGACTACATCAAAATAATGGAAAAATTAGTCTGTTACAAAGAACTCAGAAAGACCACAATGGGTCAGAATGTTTTTAACACAATAGATTCCTTTGTGGAAAATCTAGATTTACCTTGTGAGTCATGTTTGCACACCAAATAGTGCTAACTTTGTGTGGCACCCCACAGCACTCTTAAAAGCATCTCAAGGCACTGTAGGGTGCCATAACACGTGGCTGAGTATCACTGATCTAGACTGATGGTTACAACACATTAGTAATATGTCAAAATCTTGTTCTTTGCTTAGGATCTTCTTCTCTCTAAGATCACAGCATGGATATATAAGGTTTTCTAAGAGCAATGCTATACATCATACATATATTTTAACAACATTTTACCTTTATGTTCCAACTGAAGCTAGCAAATTCTGCTGGCACTTACATATCAGTCAAGCGTTGTATGCGAAATGCCATCCTCCTCCTCCTCCCTTCAGTCAATTTTTAGAAACACAATTTTAAAAGGAAATATGTTCTCAAAAGGTACACAGAAAGGATAATTAAGGCATGTCCTTTACTGTTACTATGTATCAGGTTAGTTGTGCAGCTGTGTAAGTTGATCCAGAATTAAATAACACGAATAGAAGTAAGTGCTGAACTAAAAGCTCCCCAGAACTGACAGACACTTTCCAGTTGGATACGATGTTGGGGAAATAATTTTTGAGCATATTAGGGCTTCCTGCACTGTGCTTATGAAGTGCTAAATGCTGGATATGGAACCTAATATTTTCTAAATTATCTGATCCTCCTTTAATTCTTGATGCACATGCAAGTTAAATTTAGTATACTTTTATATTCTGCAAGCGTCTCTTTGGATTGGTTTTAGGCATTTCTTATAGATCTTCTTAATTAACATACTAGAGGAAAATCTAGTTAGGTAGTTGCCATAATAATGAGTTACTTGTTTGCTTAGAGAGTTTGCACTGCTTTCTGAGGTGGTCATATCCTCTGCTTAAAGGAAAAGGTGGACATTCAGACCATCTGGCTACGAGGTGGCATACCTCGTTATTATGAGAGTCTAAATAAAATAAAAAAGATAGAATATGCTTTGATAATCTATTTTATAATGTCTGAATTCAATTTTTATTAATAATTCTTTTGTTTCAGTTCAAAATAACTCTTATTATACTTCTGTCACTTGGGAAGCCAGATTCTTTTTCACAGTTTGAGTTTTTCACTGCCTGAATTGGAACTACTTTCAATCTTTGAAAGAATTGCTCCAAATTAAAGCTGACACTGAAGCCATTTGTCTTTACAAATACAAAAGTCCCCTCTTTCCTTTTACATCAAGTACCTGCCCAGAGAACATTTACCATTTGGGCTTTATGGAAAGGATATAACATATGTGCAATTAATTGGATGCTTTTGTCAAAAGAAGAATATTTAATTATAGAGGTAACAGGCTTTTGTTCTTTGCAGAGAACAAGTACTGCTAAATGGAGCTTCCCCTTTCATTATTATTAGAAAGAAGCTTATAATATGTCTTCCCTTATTAATAAAAGTGTAATTAAAATTAGAACCAGGAATTTTAGTATTATTTCACTTTTGGGGAAATGTTACCCTATGTAACATTTTAGCGTCTTATACCATAGCCATAATATACAAGCTTTTTGCTCTTATCTTCAAGGGATTTATGACTATACCTTTACATAAAGTTGTCATATTATCTACCACACACAGTGTTGTGTTAATTCTTCTCTCCCTTTGTGACGGCCCACCTCCACCCTCCCATATCTGATCCATTAATGTCAGCAGGAGTTTTCCATTGATTTTACTCTGTTCAGGATCATCCTGTAGATTTTTCTTTCCCACTTGCAGCTCTGCTCCTTTTTTGTGACACCCCTAAGTGCCTGGAACATCTTCCATTCTGCCAAAGTGCTTTGCAATACCACTTTCCTTTAAATTTTTTCCTTGAGGATCAGGGGATTCTGTTTTCCCTTTTGAGAGTAAGATTTCTACCCCAAACCTATTTTTTATTTTTTTAATGAGGTGTTTCCTGTAAGAACAATTTTGATTTTGCAGGTTTCCTCTGCTGTACTTGGCCTTGTATATAGTGTAAGTGCTATGGAGTAGGCTTAAAAAAATAGGGGCATTTTTACAGGTGCTCCAGGGGTGGGGGCAGTGCTTTAATTAGAGCTCCAAGAGCTGCTCTAATTAAAGTGCCCACAGCATCTCATGTAGCAGCACTCCCGTGCTTCAAAATGGTAGCAGGGGCACTTAACTAAAGCTCATCAAACAAGCTTTAGTTAAAGCACTCCCATCGCCATTTTGAAGTGCAGCGATACTGATACATGAGGTGTGGAATCTGGCCGGAGTGTGCAATTAATTGAGTCTGCTCCACCGCATTGTAATTACAGTGCATTGGAGCAGCCTCCTGGTATGTCCACAGGCACCCTAAATTTAGGCTTATTGAAAAGAATTAAGAACCTAAAGGTTTCAGATATTTAAAAGTACTGAGCCTTCCAGGTTGTGAGCTATCTAGTTGGCTGTGTTTCAAAAGACATCAGAACCCTGCCAGAGCAGCAGTGGTCATACGTTTAGCAAAGACAGTTAGGTGAAGTCTGACATGCCTCTGATTTCTTCAGTCTGATTAAAAGACAAAACACACTTATCTGGTAGCTTTTATATAATAGTATTTTACATACTGTAAAAAGTTTGTAAGTATTTGTATGCTAAGCAATAGAGTGATATTGTCTATTGGAAAATAGGAGGTATTAATGATTGCTCTTCAAAATTTAAATACATTAGTCCTGGGTGTTATTTTATATAAAATTGTGAAAAGATAGAATTGTGACTTTGCTGCTGCAAACATGTGGGCTGAAGTACATACTGGTGAATGTAATAATAGTGACTGATAAATGTCTTCTGTATACAGTTGCTTAACTGAGGAGGGGCAACCAGGGCAGCAGCCCCAGGTAATGTCTTTGTGGAGGAGAGGAACAAAAGCAGCTGTTGCCACAACAGCAGCTGATTGTACTACTGCAATTGGCATGGCAGGAGTCAACAGTGTGTTGGGGGGCCACCTGGCTGCCCTAGGGGTGGAGCTTTGCTGTTACCCATTGGTCTGTATAACAGATAAAGGAGAAAACAAGCTAAGATTATGATGTATTCATTTTAATATCTTATTGTCTTATTTGGATTGTTTTGGTATAAAGGTGCACACTATCTGGCTTCTACTGTAACAGCATTCTATATTAGCAGCTAGAACATAATACTATCATTGTATTAATATCAAAGTGTAGAAAATATATTTGGACAGATATAAATACAAAACCCAATATGTTGATATAGAAAATTAACATTTATATATGTCAGTAGAAAACAAAACAGAGATAACTGTACATTTTTGTTCATTCTGCCTGGGAGTAGATCATGTATCTATAATATATGAATAATCAGTACTAAATCAGTCAGAAGAGAAGGGAGTATAAGAGTGTATCTACACATCACCCTACGGCAATGTAGCAGTGCACTACATTGCTGTATGGCTCACTAGGACAACATAGCAATCACACGGGTCTGCATGTGATTGCTAACTACATCACCGTAGTGGTGCGCACCCCTGGTATAGCACACCACTACGGTGATGTAGCTGCGAAATTTAACTGTGCGCCACACACAAGGTGCAGTAACTGCCCATACTGCACCGTGCTTTAGTACTTTCAAAAGGAAGTACTAAAGCATGGTGCCATAGCAATGTTGCTGTATGACAATGTGTAGACGTACCCTAAAACCACTTACACAATCCTGAATTTGGCTCACAGAGTTCCTAATGTTCTTTTGGACCTAGTGAGCCAAGTTCAGCAGTGTTATGGAGGGGCACAGGATCAGGTGCTGGAGCTACATGTTGGTAAGCAGATGAGAATCTGAGTTTAAGGCCTTGATCCTGTAATGAGAGCTTCATATGTCTTCAAATACCTGAATCTCACATATAACTTTAGAGAATCATTAAATAATTTGGCCAAAAAGTAGGTGAATATATTAGCAAGGGCTTTGTTGAATACCCATTTAGGCCAAGAGCCTTAATTTTGGGTAAGGTTTTAATAATGCTGATCGCTCAAAGGAGTGTTTTTGACAATTTATCTTATTTAATTGGGCTTCTGTTAGGGTTGAGAGATTTTGCTTGGCCAAACTGCCCATCTAGAGCCAACAAACCATTATTTAAAAATAATGTAAGATTACAGATTCTGATTTAATTTTTGTTGGGGGTCACACATGATTTGTTTTGCCTTTGCTTTATTTGACATAATATTTTACTTAAATCATTTCTTATTTTAGCAACAAAATTATAACTTTATGATTTTTTTTGAGATAGAGTTGTATCTTAACTTTTATGTTTCAAATTTTTAATCTAATCTACTTTTATACAAACAGGATTCATTTGTAAAGTGAATTCTTATGATCATAGGATCATAGGAAAGTAGAGTTAGAAGGAACCTTATGTGATCATCTAGTCCAGCCCTCTTCTTAAAGCACGGTGATCCCTGACTAAACCATCCCAGCCAAGTGTCTGTCCAACCTGCTCATGAAGCTTTCCAAGAATGTAGATTGCACAGTTCCTCTGGGTAGCCTCTTCCAGTGCTAGGCCACCCTCATAGTGAGAAAGCTCCTCCTAATCTCCAACCTAAATTTCCTCTGCTGCATCTTAAGGCCCTTACAGCCACAGAGAAAAATCTATCTCCATTCTCTCTATAATTGACATTCAGGTATTTGAAGACTTACCAAGACTCCCCTTAGTCTTCTCATCTTTGGACTAAATAACCATTGTTCCTTCAGTCATTCCTTATAAATCTTGCTTCCCAGGCCTCTACTAATTTTTGTTGCTCTGCACTGGATTCTCTTCAATCTGTCCACATCCTTTTTGAAGTGTGGGGCCCAAAACTTGAGAGTTCTCCAGGTGAGGCCTCACCTCTGAATAGAGAAGAAAATTGGGTTTATTAAAGGATTCTTATAGGATTTCCTATAAGAAATTGAAGAACTGAAAACAAAGAACCTTTTAGTTAAAAATTAAATATGTTTATTTGGCAATGTCTCTGATTTCTCAGAGGAGTGGCGGTTTGGTGTCTCATATTCTCATTCTTTTCTTGGATTGGGCTCCCCAGGCAACAGTAATTTCTCAGTGTATCATGTGAGAGAGCAGGTGATACATTGCAGGCACCCCATGGCTAAAAAAACAATTTTTCCAAAGGAATACAACATTTCCAATCAGCTGACATAACAGCTTAAGCCTGAGTTTTCAATAGTTGTGTTCATTTTTGGACACCAGTTTGAGACATTTTCAGTCTTCTTTTCAGAATAGCTGTGCATTCCTACTTCCCACTGTGAGTGTTCAGTGAATCTGACCCCTGGCCCCCCCAAATATTTCAGATTTTATTTATAAACCAAGATTTTCATAAACAAAAGCTTAAAATTAGACTGTTAGAAGTAGGATTTTCAAAAGCATCAAGTGACTGAAAAGCATGATCTCACTAACTTTCAAATTTATATTTAAGGTACCAAAAATATAATGGTCTGATTTTCAGATGTGTTGTATGTCCAGGAACTTGCTTTGACATAACATAGGGCTACTGTGTACTCAGCACTTTAGAAAAATGAAGTCTTTTATTCAAGCACTTAAATATAGATTGAAGAGTTAAATTAGTTTCTCATTCCTGTTATCTGCTTAATTCTGTGATTATTAAATTGCCCATTTTAATGTTTTAAAGGTAGATTACACCTTTGAAACCAGAGGAAAAATGCTGTTGTTGGAGAAAGAATTAAATCATAAAAAGCACAGATTTATTGTGAATATCATATGTTTATTATGAGTTTAACATGGTTTATTCACTTCAGTAGGACTTTCTTAGATGGGTAAGATTAGAATTTAAAATACAGAATTGATAAACACATTTGACTTCCTTTAGGAGTTTATAGGGGATTTAGAAAGTTCAACTCAAGGGATGTGTCTGCATATGCATTTAATGCGGAGCAATAAACCCCAGTGCAATAGGTTTATTGTTCCTGGGCACATTGTTTGAACACGTACCCAGGACTGCAGCACGTTGAGACAGGTTAGAGCAGTCCTGGCTGGCAGGGGACCCAAGGTGGCAGCCTGCCAACCTTGGGCTTCTCTGACCCAGGGAACTCTTTTGTTTTCAGAGCTAAGGTAGTAACTTTCAGATCAAAGCAATGTTTCAAGACTAAAATTATACTGGATGTTGGTTGCAATTTTGATTATGGAATGGTGACTACCTCTTCAGAGAAGTTAAATAATTGTTGCTGTTTTTATCTTTTCTACCTTCATTCTACAGTTTCCTTTTCTCCATCCTTTTGCTCTTTC
>NW_005842421.1:988418-992276 GCF_000455745.1 Alligator sinensis
AGTGTTCTTTATACCCTTTCTATACCTTTTTCCTCTTTAAATATTTCACTTCATTCACTCCCCTTCTGTCTCTTCCCTTTATATTTGATTTTAGATTTCTTCCACTTCATTGCATCAATCCTTTGTCTCCTGCCACCTTTCTCATTTCATTCTCACCCATCACCTCTTTTTAGACTTTGCCCATAACTCCCCTCTTATCTTTCTTTCTATAAGCAAGGGAGCAAACATCACTGCCATTTCTGCTCCTGGGGTCTGACTCAAAGCTCACTAAAGTCAATGGAAAGATGCTTGGAATGGCTGACTGACAGCATGAGTCATATGGAAAAAGCAGCTGAGCTATGAAGTGGCTGTAGAATATGGCCTCTAGCTGATGGAAGCAAGAGTGAACAGGCTGTTCAGATCAGTGTTTCTCTTGTACTGTTTGTTGTCCCCTCTTCAGAAGACAGTCCCAAAAAGGTCAGTATTTCATTGGTAGTCTTATATTCTGACATTTTTCCTGAAATTGAACTGGTTTTAATTATATTATCTCTTAAAATCTTCAGCATAGTGTAGCAAGATAACAAGGATCATGTCATATACCAGATGGAATTTTCATATTAAGTGTACCTGTAAAAATTGAGCTATTCCCTGATTTTATTTGGGTTTTTATGCTGTGTGCTCCAGTTCTAAAGGCTCAGAGGCAAGATCTTTCATGAAGATAAATGCAGCATTTTGCAAAGCTGATTGCAAATCATATAACTGGCTTTAAAATTTACAAAATAATGGTACAATGTTGAAATTAAACTAGAATAAGCAACATTTTAGACAAGTAGCTCTCAGTCTCTTTGTAACTCTGTCCTTGAGACACTGTATATGCTACTCACTTTTGGTTAGTCTATAATGTGCAAAACTTTCATGCCTTCTATAAAGCTTTCAATAAGGTCTGTGGGAGATGAATCAACACCTTTAGTCCCCAGGGCATTTGCATGAGAATTTCTTGAAAGCAGATTGCAAAACAATAGATGTCACAACACTGGATGGAAGTGGTCCTTTGTCAACTCCATATGGGTGCCTCAAGCAGAATTTACCATTCCTCCTTCCAGAGCCAATCCTAGGGGTGTGTGGGCCCAAGGGCATATAAGCCTGTGTGGGGTTGGGGGGGGGAAGGCGAGTGGCCAGGTCGCAAAGGTGGGGGGTGGGGCAGGAGGTGACAAGTGGCCAGGCCATGAAGCCAGCGGTGCATGGCAGCCATGGTGGGGCCTGTACGGCACTATCCACGGGGCAGCTACCCTACTCACCCACCCCTTGGGATGTCCCTGCCTCTTTCACTTGTCCACCTCCCTGCTATATACAATATAGGCACTCAGAGATAGTAGAGTACTACATTGGATGGAAGGTCAGGGAAATTATTGCAGCCCTACCACCCTTTCAGTAGCTGTAGAAGTTGTCTTTAATTTATTAAATTAAATTTAATAAAGTTGAATATTTTGAACCATTTTATACAGGTATCTACACACACACTCACACACACACACAAACAACCTCTAACACTAGTAATCTTTGCCTTCAGCTGTGCTTATCTATGAGAGAGAAATTAAGCAACACAAATGTGATAAGAAATCTCATTTAACTAGTACATCTTGGGTATGTCTACACATGCATTTGATGCAGTGCCAGTGTACCCATGTGTAAATTGATTGTGAGTAATTTCCACTCACAGTGTAAATTACTTGCAAGTAAATGGTCCCAGGCATGCATTGACACATGCAGGGAAGCAAGAGCTGCAGTGTCTACACGGCAGGGGCCCTGCACTGGGCCCCTGCCACCACTGGGTGGAGCCCCAGCAACTGGCAGCACTCTTCAAAAGACAGCCCTGTTCACTGCTGCCTGGCAAGCTGCCTCCCTGGACAGGAGTACTGTGCACAGCACAAGGACAGCATGCAGCAGTGCTCTCCTCACCACCTGTACCTCCCACACCATGGTTGCTCTAGCCCCTGTCCCTGGCAATGAAGACCAGTGCTCCTACTAACCCCTTTGCTGGTCCTCTTGGCCTACCATACCAACCACTGGCTATCCCACAACCATGTCACCCCTCTCAGCTCCCCCATGTGCAGTGACTGCCTGCCTGCCTTCTGTGTGCTGTCCCAGGGCCTACTTGCCACCCCTACCCCGTCTACCTGGTTGAACCCCAGCAGGGATGCCAATGATGGGCTCCAGGATGCCACCGCCAAGGCTGTCATTGCTCTACTGGCCTTCCAGCTCCACCGCCTCTGGGCCCATCAGGCCAGCCAGGACTGGTGGCTGCACATCATCCAGTACCTGAGATGATGAGCAGGGGCTGGAGGTATTCAGGATGAACCAAACCACCTTTGAGGATCTCCTGGAGCAGCTCCAGCCACACCTGAAGCAACAGCACACCAGCATGTGGCTGCCCCTTTCTGTGGAAAACTGCCTGGCTCTCACCCTGCTCAAGCTGGCCATGTTTGCTAGCCTGTGGTATATCAGTCACCTGTTTGGCATAGGCAAGACTACTACTGGGGAGGCCAGCATGGAGGTGTGCAGCACCCTCCAGGCCATGCTAAGGGACACTGTGCTCTGTGTGCATGACCTGCTGGCAGTGGTGGTGGGGTTCTGTGCCCTGGGACTCCGCCAGTGCATCAGGGCCCTGGACCCACATCCCTATCATCTGACTGCTCCATGGATACTGCCCCTATTACAGCTGGAAGGGCTTTTACTCCATGGTGCTCCAAGCCATCATGGACCACCATGGGGCTTTCATGCATGTGAGCACTGGCTGGGCAGGCAGCACCTGTGATGCCCACATCTTCAGGAACTCTGCCCTGCTAGCATGGTGGTCCTGCCCCTCCTCATTGTCCTAGGTCATGTGACCCTATACCAGCCAGATGGACCCCTCCAGGACCACTTTAACTGCTGCCTGGGCTGGACCCTTGGCTGGTGGAGTGTGTCTTCGGTCGCCTCAAGGGATGCTGGTGCACCCTCACTGGCCGCCTTGAGTTCAACAAGGACATCCTTTCCCTGATCATTGTTACAGCCTGTGTGCTGCAAAACATCTGCGAGGCCTGGGGGGAGCTCTTCCGGGAGGCCTGGGTAGAGGAGGCGTGGCAGGAAGAAGACTCATGGGAGCAGGGGCACCATCTTCATCAGCATCAGTGATGCCCCCCCACCTCCCCCACTGCTGAGGCCCCAGGCAAGCTGCACACCTGCCACTGGGGGCCAGGGCACTGCATGCGAGAGGCCCTGGCTGACCACCTCCTTAGACTTCAGGAAGGCCTTCGATACGGTATCCCACCCCATACTGGTGAACAAGTTAAGAGGCTGTGACTTGGATGACTACACAATCCGGTGGGTGGCGAATTGGCTGGAGGGTCGCACCCAGAGAGTCGTGGTGGATGGGTCGGTTTCGACCTGGAAGGGTGTGGGAAGTGGGGTCCCACAGGGTTTGGTCCTTGGACCGATACTCTTTAATGTCTTCATCAGTGACTTGGACGAGGGAGTGAAATGTACTCTGTCCAAGTTTGCAGATGACACAAAGCTATGGGGAGAAGTGGACACGCCGGAGGGCAGGGAACAGCTGCAAGCAGATCTGGACAGGTTGGACAAATGGGCAGAAAACAACAGAATGCAGTTCAACAAGGAGAAATGCAAAGTGCTGCACCTAGGGAGGAAAAATGTCCAGCACACCTACAGCCTAGGGAATGACCTGCTGGGTGGCACGGAAGTGGAAAGGGATCTTGGAGTCCTAGTGGACTCCAAGATGAACATGAGTCGGCAGTGTGACGAAGCCATCAAAAAAGCCAATGGCACTTTATCGTGCATCAGCAGATGCATGACGAATAGGTCCAAGGAGGTGACACTTCC
>NW_005842421.1:992653-1000823 GCF_000455745.1 Alligator sinensis
TCCTGCTTATGCAGGGGGTCGGACTCGATGATCTATTGAGGTCCCTTCTGACCCTAACATCTATGAATCTATGAATCCAGTACTCCCTACTGTAGCCCATCTGGACCACCACCCATGGCCCCCCACCACTCCCAGTACCACACTGCAGACATATCTCAGAAGAACAAGTTTCTATTCCCCTCACATCAAACAGAGCCCCTTTCCTTCCCCAGAAAACAGAGCTCCCCTCCCCAACAAACAGACCTGCTCCATCACCCACCCCACCAACCGACTATAAAACATTTTCTTCCCCATGAAAACTATGTACAATGTCCTTTGTGTGCCATTCTGGGATGGGGGGCCATGGGGTGTGCGTGACTAGAGGGCAGAGCCCAGTGACTGGCAGCCAGCACCCCAGCCTCTGGTCATCTCCCTGTGGGTGAGCATGCCACTGTGATTGCAATGGGTGGGGGGCTCACCCAGGGGTGATGGTGGCCAGTGCTCCCCTGGGGTGGGTGGCTCCCCTTTTGACAGGCAGTGGCTAGGGCCATCAGGGTTAGAGTGTGCTCCTGGTCCTGCTGCAGGCAACTCTGGCTCCTCACTCACTTGGAGCCAGGGTGGGTGGCAGGTGTGGGCCCAGGTGGGGGACAGAGCTGGGTGGCACCAGACCGGGGGCAGGAGCCAGGCTAGGGGTTCCTGGCTGCTGGAGGTAGCACAAGACCTTCTCCCAGGCCTAGGTGGGGGCTTGCTGCTGGGTGGCAGGTGGCTGCCAGGGGGTAAATGGGGCTAGGGTCTGGGGCAGTAGGCACCATGAAGGCAACAGCCAGGGCCAGAACAGTCTCCATCACCTGGTGGTCATTATCCATGGCCTGAGCTGCACTGCCAAGGACTATGGTCTGCTCCTACACTGCCTCCACCAAGCCCAGATGCCTCCATCCATCTGCCAGCCAGTCCTCCAGGACCATGACCAGGTAGTCCAGGAGTGGGGTCCTGTCCAGGGCCCTCCTCTGGCAGAACCAGCACATCTGCGGCACCCCAGATGGGTGTGGCAGTGACCCTGAGGATGCACGCCAGCTGCCAAGCGTAGCGTCTTCCCCACATGCAGCTGCAGGCCCTGTAGAACCATGAGAAAGAAGCTGTTTTTGTGAGTTTGCAACATTTTAGAGATAAGATGCCAGGGGTCTGGGCAATGCCCAGCACAGGGGCCTGGCAAGGGACTGACAGGCATGCACCTGAGGCAATACCCCACAGCACCTGAAGGCTCAGGGAAGGCTATTTGGGGTGGGCAGCTAATTCTATGGGTAGCTGGAACTGGACCCAGCAGCGAGAAGCTGCCTGCAACTAGGCCCTGGTGTTAGCAGGCCTGGCAGGAGCCTGCAGCACCCTGTGGGCCTGGACGGTGTGAGCCTGGCAGGCACAGTGCACTGCGGTACTAGGTAGCAGTTCTAGGGTACAGGCAGGCTGACATAGCTAGGCTGTGGCCTTCCCAGAGGGACACAGAGGCCTGGAGTGGCCTCAGGCTGCCTGTTGGTGTTCCCCAGGGCTCAAAATGCCTGCAGACTTTTAAAGGGCCTGAGGCAGGGGCTTCCATAGAGGCATCCCAGCCCTGGGGCAGGAAAGGCTCCCAGCCTGGAACCCTATGGCTAGCCTCAGGCCAACCCCTAGTGGCAGGGCTGACCTGGGATCAAATTTGCTCCTGGGTTGCATCTACTCATGCTTTACTGCACAGTAACTAATCACGAGTAAATTTGCAGGTCGCAGATTTACTCGCAATTAGGGTAATTTAAAGTGCAGTAAGAGTGTGCACATGTAGATGTGTTCATTTACTGCACAGTAAACTATGCTACTGTGCAGTTAAGCATCTTGTATAGACATGCCTCTCTAGTGGTATCATTAGGCCTGTAGTAATATATGTTCAAATGAGCTAATTTATGATATTCCTAATATACTACTATGACATCTAAACCCTATGCTTCATGATAAAATGAACAAGCAATCAAGGTGTTTTTTTTTTAACTTCCCCTAAGAACTACATTACAGTAGTCCATGGAATTGAGGTATTGAGGCAGTATGTATTCCAGTGCTCATTAATAGATCATTTCACAGGTAAAACTCCAACTGAGATTAATAATGATTATCAGTGTATAGCAATGGTTCCATGATTGCTCACATAGATTACTTGATAACCATACATAACGGTTGCAAAAACACTTAGGAGCCTTCACCCTGGAGAAGAATACATAAAATCATGGCATAGAACATATGCAATTATTTTGGATTCAAATATTATTCATTAGCTATAATAATGGATTAATTGTAAAAAGATAGAGTTCGCTGCACCCAAATGTATACAAAACTGGACTCAATCCCATCATTGAATTATTCTGCAGGATGCTATGTATGCTCACTTCTTGGTGATTTCAGAAGAAATTAAGAGTACCCAACCCCTGACAGGAGGTCCAAACAACCTACAGAAGGTAGTCAGCACCTCCTGGCTAAAGTCATCCAAACTAATCAAGTGATAAAAATTCCCTATTTTTTATTTTAAAACCTTTCCCTATATAATTTAATTTTAATACTCTTGATTATTGACTACAGGCCTGATCCAACTGCCAGTGAAACTGATGGAAAGTTCTCAGTGTAGGCCCTTCTCTAGCAGGGTAGTTGTACAAATGCATAATAAATATCAGATTATTTAATAGCATAGAATCAGGACATAAATTAATAGTAGCTAGGATGCTAGCTAGATTATAAACCTCTGTGTAAATTGCGCTGAAATTTTCACTTCCTCTTTGGCTACTTATAAAAGGTTTAAAGTATCTTTGCTTCTTTGTCTTAATGTAACCCTGAAGGCTTTGACTTCATTAATAAGCATTCTAGTTTCATTTTTCTGAACTCAAGTTCCAAAAGTTTGAGGGTCAATTTCCCTGAAGGAATTATGGTAATTTATAAACCAAGCATTTTATCCTGATGTAATTTTTTGGTACATAATATTACTTCCAGTGGCTGAAATAATTCTGATTGGTTCTCATAATTCCAAATTAAATTTAGACAAGTCTTTCAGGGAGGCTGGTTTCTCATCAATATTAATAAAGTTGAGATCACCACACCTGCAACATTTTAATTATCTAAGCCTATGTGTCATTACAGTGATAGAAATATAGTTTTGCTCAACACCAGAGAGGCTTTAGATTCCTTGAAAAAAAAAATAGATTGAGATCTATCATAATTCATAACAGCTTAGAGATGGCACTAGACAGATCTGGGTTCTATTAGTTTGATCTCCTGTGGTTGTCTATTAATCTCCTTTTGTTTCAAAACTTCATATTAAGGAAAAATAACGCGCCCCCCCCCCACACACACACCTGAAAGTGGAAAAAAGGAAAAGCAAATCATATATAGTTGTGTTCTTTAAGAAAAAATACATAAAAGGTAAGCTATTCAAGTGATCAAAAGTAATTGGTAAAATAAGAAGAAATTGATTAAATGTAACAATTAACACTTAGGGCTTAACTTGATTAGAAATAAGACTTCTCTCAGATACTTCTCTTTTTTTATTAGAACTGGGTAGGAATCTTATTGTCTATGAAAGTCTACAAGATATGGTAAATATTTCCAAGCAGAAATGAAGTATAGTCTGTGACCTGAGAATCGTAAAATCTAATATCAGCCCAAACAAAGAAATAAACATTGCTGGGGAAAGAGGTTTCAATATGGGTCAGAGTGCCAAAAATGATCTGGAGCTAGATAGTACAAATCTGCTTGGTTCTCTGCAGACACCTTTCCAAAAGTGGATCTTCAAAAGATACTTGGTATGTTATCTCACTAATGCAAAGGGTTCCTAACAATCATACATAATTGTCCTGAATCACATAAAACCACACTACCTTGGGAATATGCACCATGGTGAATGGGAGGCCATTGGAAGATGTTACAGTCAAGACATGATTAGCTAGTTAATCCTGTCACCCATCCATACATTCATTCAATTAGTAACACCATTAAATAGGAAAATCAGCCACACAATCATTCCACAAAGTAGTTGGAATAAGTTTGTGGCTGGTTTCCATTACACCTCAAATTGTACATTGGCTAGTGTGCTGGTGGTGGTCCAAACTGTGGGACTACACCAGAATGTGCAACTCCTTCTGATGTGGTCCCAGGGCCAAGACTGCCAATCAGGTGAGACTGACTTCTGTGTGGTCCCAGGAGCACATAGGTGGTTTCACACTCCCATGCAGTCACAGAGCTCAGACCTCCCAGGACTCATCACCGGGGATCCTGGTTTTCCCTGCTAAAATAATTGCAAATTCTCTGATACCCCGCCCAAATCTGTGATTAAAATTAAAGCCCCCCCCCGCCCTGCTCATGCCCCTCAATCCCCAAACAACATGCCCCCAGCCCCACTCACATAGGCACAAACACAGACATGCAGGCACAGACACAGACACACAGGCACAGACACAGATGCACACATACACACACAGACATGCAGGCACAGACAGAGACACACATACCTCCCCCCAACAGGTAAGTGTGTGTGTGTGTGTGTGTGTGCAGTCCTACCCTGCAACCCCCAAGTTCCACTTACCTCACAAGTTCCAGGAATGAACAGTGAGTCTGATCCAAGCCTTGGGTGAGTGTGAGCCTCAGGCCCCTCCCTTCCCCCTCTCCCTGCCCGTCTACACAGGGCTGGGTGTTCCCCAACCTGCCCTTTTGCAATTAGCTCTTGCAGAGTAGAACTCTGCCAGCCTCCAGATCTCTTTGCAAAACCAGGAGATCTGTGGGTTTCTCTGCTAAAAGATAAAATCTGTTTTTTTCTCTTATAAAAACAGGAAGTCCATGGTTTTATCTGTTTTTCAATGGGAAACGGAAAGCCCAGATCCCTGCTCATGACAGTCAGAAACTTCTGTGGAGATAGCTTGATTTTGACAAAATTGCAGTGGAACCAAGGCAAGGTTTCCTTAGGAAATCTGCCTAACTTCCTACCAACCCACTGCCAACTCTTTGGCTTCCAGCCTGGTAGGTTGCCTTTGAGCCAGGGCTCCATTCCCTTTGGCAAAGAATTTCAACTTCTTATATTTTTTATTCCAAAGTGAACTGAATATAAATTTCAGAATATTAGAAGCTGATGTAAATGGTTTTCTATCCAGAGCTATGCTTTTTTACACTCCATACACATTGGCTTTAGGCCACCAGGGGAGAACACTTTATTGGCAGGTTCTACCTGGTTTGCAGCCCCTTTGTGTCAAGAAACTGGCATGCAATACTCAGGTGACATGGAGATTCTGGCTTGAATCTGAGTTTGGTCCCATATTATTTAATATAAGGAAATTAAAAAAATATAAGCAGAAACTGGTAGCTAGTATGATTTTATCCCCATTCTGTGCACTGAATAAAGCAGAGGTTCGGTGGAAAAAATAGTATGTAATCATGTAATCAAGGTTGCATCATAATGCATATGGAAATATTTAAAGAATGAGGGGAAGATATTTGTAGATCTAGGACTTCCTAAATAAACTGTTACTGAAAAACACTCAGCTGTATTTTTTGGACATGGTCTTATATTCATTCGTATGGGAGATAGAGAGCAATGATAACAAACAAAACAAGCAAAACAAAACAAATGAACAGCAAACTTTTCCCCCTTTTCTCAGTCGTATCAGCTTCAATCAGTAACTATAGTATTTGGACTGAAAGAATAGTTAAGCTCACAATGAATATTTTTGAAGTCTTCTACAACCATGCTCAAGCTTCCATGGCATAGAAGCACAATGACATTTTTATTGTATCTAGCCCCAGGTGTTCTTGTGTAATTAAGTGGGAGAGATTGCAACACTTATCCTATACTCTGTTTTTAAACTCTGTGTTTCAAGGTTCTCACAGCCATGCTCGTTAGGGCTTCTCTCACAACTTATTAATGTCACTCAAAAATAATGAGTGTATTGAATTTATGTTATAAAATGTTAATAACATGGAAAAGGAAGTGATTCTAATGCCAATACATGTCCTTGGCAATAAAATGCATTGCCTGTGTTTTGTTTTTGCAAGGAGTGCCCCAATGATTTAGGAACAACAAAATAACCATGAAAGAAAAAGAATGTTTGATGCATCTGTAATTCCAGTTGTTTTGTACCAAAGTTGTGCCTAAATTATGCAACTCAGTACAAGTATTTCCTTGTGCAAATGTGTTTACAGAACACCCATAACAAAGAATTGTAACCATAGAAACTACAGAAGAAAATAGTTATTCCAAGCCTTTTCCAAAATGCCATTCAGATTAATTTTCACTACTCTGAGTAATTATTAATTAATTGTGAGTAATTCAACACTATCAAATTAATTATGCTACTATTGTTATTCTTTGAAGTATTAAATTTCTCTGTGAGATTTATTAATATAACCTGATCACCAGGAAAGTAAATTGAGCACTATGATTTATGACAAGATAAGTGTATGTAAGGAATGTAAGGAATTTTTGCAAAGAAGCTGAGATTTTTACCTTCCTTTTAAATATGGGGCATGGTCCTCTTCCTAGGATTTCTAAGCATATATTAAGCAATGGACTTCCATGTCATTGTAGTGCCAAGTCTTTGGGCAATGCCATCCCACCTACTTTTACCTCTGGCATGTTTTAGGGTGTTCTTGATAATTCTGGTATTGTGTGAAGGGTTTGATGTGGTTAACTGAGGGATTCCTTGGATAAATTGTTGCCTGCAAACTCAGAGATTGAACTCTGTAGTTTAGGAGGCCCCTTCTATTTCCACATTCTTAAAATAAAACAATCCAAATTTATATAGTAGTTTGAAGAAGCCAGACAGCTTTATTACAGAAAGCTCAGTCGAGTCAATGGACCTACCTCAAGAACAAATTTATTCTATTCTATTTTATTCTATTCTATTATGCCAAATTTATTCTCTCTCTCACACACACACACACACACACACACACACACACACAAAGAGTGAGTAAACGTATATTTATATTACATGATAGAATATTCTGCCAAAAAGAATTGGGAACAAATGGCATAATTTACAGAATGATTACATTTTGTGATCTCCCAAGACAGAGAGAAAAACATAAAGAATGGAGTTAATATTCAAAAGGTTTAAGTGAATGGGAGTTAAATCTATGGATTCTAGTTCACGGCATCTTCTCAAAAATACCTACTGGCCCAGAATAGGCCAAAGCACTCTAGCTATACTTGCTCCTATGACTTCTCACTCTTGTGCCTGCCTCAGTATGTCCCTATATATGTGGCAGGGAGGACAGCATAAAATAGTTACACTGATTCTAGGTCAGAAAAAAAGCCCTTTATATTGCAGAACTCCTGTCTAGGGCCGGATCTTCATGTTTTCCAATACATTGTACCTGCAACACAGGTGTCGGAAAGGGGACAATACCAGCCTTAAGATTGTGTTTTTCAGAACTGCTTATGTTTAAAAATCTTTGTTTGATAAACATTACATTTAAAACTTGCAATTTCCCCTGCAGGAAGGTCAGGGACCTTCCACAGTGCTGACTGTGACCCCTCTACCTTCAAAAATGTTCTCCATTGCAAAAGTAAGATTTTACCTTATGCTTGTAATTACTAACATTTAGAATTCCTGTCACTGGTCTCTGTGTATACTATACCAGCATTTGAAAGGAAGGTAGACCAGAGCTTTGCTCTCCAGTCAATATCCACTTCAGATGTTCAGATTCATCCCTTTAAGGAGCCTGTGACCATGTTGGGTGCATCCAAATGAGCCCGCATGTGCCTCTTGCAGCATCTCAAATTCCTTTGAGATGCTGCAAGAGGCAGGCTTATAGTTTACCACATAATTCAGTGGGCTGGACCCCAGTAGAGTCAATGGGATTTCAAAACATAGTGATCCCACAGCTCAGCACTGCTCAGTATGTGTCTGTACTTCAGATACCTCTACAAAGGATCTATGTGTTAATTAGCCTCCCATTCAAAATTCCTTTGAGATGCTGCAAGAAGCACGTGCAGGAACAAGAAAATGTTCCATGTGCCGCAAATTTGCAGCACAGGGCAAAATTAAATCCCTGGATATCCAGGGGTGGAAAAGAAATGGAGTGAAAAAGATCAGGGCAACTGGAGGCTGGGTCTTCCACAGAGATGCTCTGATAGCAGCCAGGGCTCCAGTACTGGTAAGTAAGGGGTCAGGGGGCTGGAGGAGGGGGG
>NW_005842421.1:1001512-1009731 GCF_000455745.1 Alligator sinensis
AAGGAGCTGGCAGGAGTTGGGGCCAGGCAGGGCAGCAATCCGGGGGGCTGGGAAGCAAACAGAGGTGGGGCATATGGGTCCTGCAGGAGTGGTGATAGCCTCTGTGGGGGCCATTTGGCCCCTGATGGGGGGGCTGCTTCTCCTGTGAGATGGGGTTGTAACCCCTGTTGGGAGGCTGTAGCCTCTGTGGGAGGGGCTGTGGCCCCTGTGAAGGGGCTGTAACCCCTGTTGTAGGGCTGTATCCCCTGTGTAGGGGGCTGTGGCCCCTGAGGGGGGGGCTGTGGTCCCTGTAGTGGGGCTGTAACCCCTGTTGGAGGGCTATGACCCCAATGGATGGGCTGTAATCCCTGTTGGGGGGGCTATAGACCCTGTGGGGGGGAGCTGTGGGCCCTGTGGGGGGCAACAAAATATATTGGTATTTAGAATTTCTTTTATTATGATGATAGAGACACTGATAAGCTTCAAATTGCTTCAACACTGTAGATAACATCCTAATATGCTGGGCAATCTGGTGGTTGCGTCAGAGGATAAAGCGGACCTCTTTAACCAATTCTTCACCTCCGTTTTCTTGTGCAGGGACCGGGACTTCCCTGCTGTGATAGAAGCCGGACGCGAGGGGATCGCCTTCAGACCTCAGGTTGGGGAGGACCGGGTTAGAGAGCTTCTGGAGGGGCTGGACGCGTTCAAGTCAGCGGGTCCGGATGCTCTCCACCCCAGGGTGCTGAGGGAGCTGGCTGGGGTTATTGCAGGGCCCCTGGCACGGCTCTACGAGCAATCGTGGTGCTTGGGCCAGGTGCCAGACGATTGGAAGGTAGCTAATGTGGTCCCCATCTTCAAAAAAGGGAAAAGGGAGGACCCGGGCAATTATAGGCCCGTCAGTCTTACCTCAATCCTGGGGAAACTCTTTGAGAAGATCATCAAGGAGCACATTTGTGATGGGCCGGCATCAGAAATGATGCTCAGGGGCAATCAGCATGGATTTATTAGGGGGAGATCATGTCAGACCAACCTGATTGCCTTTTATGATCAGGTCACAAAGGCCATGGACGCAGGTGTCGCGGTGGATGTAGTCTTTCTGGACTTCAGCAAGGCCTTTGACACCGTCTCTCACCCCATCCTAATTAATAAACTAGGCGACTGTGGCATAGATGCCTACACGGTCAGATGGATTGCAGATTGGCTGAAGGGTCGCACTCAGAGGGTGGTGGTGGATGGATCATATTCGACTTGGGGGGAGGTGGGTAGTGGAGTCCCTCAGGGCTCGGTCCTGGGCCCTGCGCTGTTCAATGTCTTCATCAGCGATCTTGATGTTGGGGTGGAGAGCAACCTGTTTAAATTCGCTGATGACACCAAAATTTGGGGGGAGGTGAGCACGCTAGCAGGGAGAGAGAGATTGCAGAAGGATCTGGATAGGTTACAGGGGTGGGCAGACAGGAACAGGATGCGTTTCAATACGGACAAGTGCAGGGTGCTGCACTTGGGTAGTAGGAACCAGCAGCACACTTATACGATGGGGAACTCCCTACTTGAGAGCACGGAGGCGGAAAGGGATCTTGGTGTCATTATTGACTCCAAGATGAACATGGGCCGACAATGCGAGGTCATGGTTGGCAGGGCTAACCGGACCTTGTCGTGCATCCACAGGTGCATCTCGAGTAGAGCCAGGGAGGTGATCCTCCCCCTCTATGCGACGCTGGTCAGGCCGCAGCTGGAGTATTGTGTCCAGTTCTGTGCGCCCCATTTCAGGAGGGATGTGGACAACATGGAGAGGGTCCAGAGGAGGGCCACCCGCATGATCCGGGGACAACAGGGCAGACCCTACAGTGAGAGACTGCGGGACTTGAACCTATTCAGCCTCCACAAGAGAAGGCTGAGGGGGGACCTGGTGACCGTCTATAAACTCACTAGGGGGAACCAGAAGGGTTTGGGGGAGACGCTGTTTCCCCTAGCCCCTGCTGGCATAACAAGGAATAATGGGCACAAGTTGATGGAGAGGAGGTACAGATTGGACATCCGAAAAAACTACTTCACAGTCAGGGCGGCTAGGAGCTGGAACCAACTTCCAAGGGAGGTGGTGCTGGCCCCTACCCTGGGGATCTTTAAGAAGAGGCTGGATACTTACCTGGCTGGACTCATTTGAGTCCCGTTTTTGTTTTTAGGGTGAGTGGTTTTGTTTGTGTTTTTGGGTTGTTCTCCCGCCCTGGCGGGGGGTCGGGCTAGAAGATCTATTAGGTCCCTTCCAACCCTAAAACTATGAAAAAAAAAAAATGCTCATTGGCATTAATGCTAGCTTGAGTTTGGAGCAGTTATATGTTAAGACTATACACCGTGATCCAGGAGGATCGACGGTTCCCACAACAGTTTCTAAATGTTAAACTAACCTTTTCTGAATGTCCTTGACCTACTCAACTGTGACTTGCCACTAGAGGGCTGATAAGTAGGGGCCATATTAGGAGCTACAGCTCTGAATTGCCACTAAAGGGCTGGTAAGCCAGGATAGGCTTCTATCCCTGCTCTAGGTGGAGGTGTATAAGAGATGGGTTGGGGGGGAGGCAGGAAGATGAAGCTGGGAGGCAGAGAGTTAATGGGATGGGGGTAGGTAATGAAATGATAGGTAGAAAGGAAATGGAGGTGTGGGAGGATGTGAAATGAAGGAAGTCAACACTAAAGGATAAAATAAAATAAAATAAAAACAAGGAAAAAAAGAAGAATTTTAAAAAGAAATAAAGAGGTAGTAAATTGAATAGTTTCATAGATATTTCATACATGTTGGGGGCTGGAAGGGACCTTACAGATCATCAGGTCCAGTATCTGCCTGCTCAGAGCTGGCACTTTGATCCCAGCTGGAGGTGGCTGACCTCCTGGCCAATTGTGGCCAGGAGGACATGCTTTGACAGTTAAAAGCAGGCCACCATGCTGGGAACAGCTTCCGGGTGATAGCTGCGCAGATGGCCGGGCAGGGGGCACACATGGCAGTAGTGCTGCACAAAGGCCAACTTTGCAGCCACAGTCCACTGGCACCTGGCCGAGAGGGGCAGATGCCTCTACTGGATCTGCAGTCCCCATCTGGGTCTGGCAGGTGTGCAGCAGGTCACAGCCAAGCAGCAGCTCCCACTGCCAGACTGCTGCAGTGGGCAGAGGGTGCAGGGAACTCTCAGGGCTGCTGCAGCAGTCCAGCTGCCACCAGGGGTAGTGTCCAGGGCAACTTTTTATACTGCTGGGGACAGCACAGGTGCTCTAATTCCCCCCTGGCTGCAGATCCAGGAGAAGCCAGGCAGGGTTATTTTGCCCCAAGTGGCACAATTTGCCCCACACCAAAGCACATGTCTGGGCATGTGCTCTGAGGCAAAAAGCCCTGGCTCAAATTTGCACCACTTCTATTTGAGCTACTGCAAGTGCACATGCCTGCATGTGTGGGAGTGCTCATTGAGTGTAAACTTGCTATGTCTAATAACAATTTTCAGTCCTCTTCTCTCTCTGCTGACTCTGGGCTCTCCCCAACATTCAGTACATCACATAACTTTTCTGTAGAGAAAAATTATGTGATGTATTGAATGGAAAATCTTGATTCTGTAAAATCTTGATTTTCCTCCCCATTGTAGGTCAGGAGCAACTTTATTAGAAGTGTTATTCCAGGAAAAAAAAGCCATGTGAGAGCAAATCAAGCTAATAGTAACATCTTTTATTTTTGTCAGTCTCTGGACTCATCTGGGATTTATTTCCACCAGTCTCCTTTTCTTTATTTACTCTCCCTTAGAATTACTCTCTCCCTATCTATTGCCTGTCTGTCACCATTTTTTCTTCACTCCTTCCTCCTTTAGTCTGTATGGCTGCTTGCAGATGTGGAAAGAACAAAACAAAATGGCACTTTATTTTAAACTTGGTGTACTCCTGTGCTGAGCCCACCACACGCCCAGAAGGGGCAGCATATTAGTTGCACCTGGCTTTCCCAACATCTGTTCCTGTTTTAGGTTTCAGTTTTTTCCACTTTCCCTATTTTCTTTTGCCTATTTTTGCTCTCACATTTTTTCACTCTTTGGCATCTTTTCCTTTGAGAGAATCCCTTTTTGTAAATACCTTTGATTTGGTTTCAGACTCCCCAATTCCAACTGCCATATTTAAGAGGTATGTAGTGACAACATCAAGTCTTTAAAGAGGAATTAGCAAAGAAACAATCCACTGAGACAAACCCAGATTTGATCGTACAATAACACAACATGTAATTCAGCAACCAGCTTACAATACCATGACTCAGAAGACAAAATCATTCAGAAAGAAATTACACTGAATGGGAAATGATTCAGTAAAAATATTATTCAGAGTAGGCAATTACTGAGTGCAGATATTATCCACAGCACACAATTACTCAGAAAAAAAATAGTATACAGTGCAGGCAAGTATTCAATCAAACATTTGACAAGGACAGCAATTATTCAATAAACAATCATAATTGTACCCAGTGGAGCACACTTGCCATAAACAGTACAAATAATTAGCAGACTCAAAGGATATTACTGTGACTGTCCAAGTTTTAGATAATTTACATAGCATCTAAGCTCCACAGGACAATCAAGATCTGTCAGTTAGGGACAACTTGTTTTTCCTTTTGCCTTTGCACTCATATGAAGCAAATCCCAGTTCTATAAGTTTTAATGAAGAAGCAACCTTCATAAGTTTTCCTAAATTAGTCAATTACCCTTTTGCAGGAGTGAGCATTACTCAGATTAATTCTTTGTTCTCTTACCACCTCTTGTTGTTTTTTTACCTTGTTCTTTGGGTTCCATCTCATCCTGTATAATAACTGCCAGAACCTGCTGTTTTTACCCACAGTCAATCTGACTTTTCAAGGGCCCCACTTTTCTGTTTCCAAATCATCAACTCACTTTCCTTCTTTCCAGTGTAAATCATCTCTGGGATCCCATGTCTCTTTCTAGTCAAAACTCCAAGCCATTATATACTTAAGCCATGATATCCCAACCAAAGTAGGAAGCTCTCATTTTCTTTAATCCAGACCCCTGTGATTTCACCCTTGGTTTCATTAGGTAGATGTTGTGGCGGGCCAGTGGGGGGCACTCCTGCATTGAGCCACCCACCTCACCGTGCCCGACCACCTTCCAGGCTCTGAGTGCCACCCTGGGGGTGCCTCACGTCTGTCTGACCCCACTCCTGGAGTACACCCGCTAGCCTGGGGGTTCCACTGCCACCACCCAAGGCTCTGGATGTAATTCTGGTTCTGTGCACCCTGGGAAACACAGGCCTAGTAGCCCTCAAAGGTACTTGATTCACTTCAAGAAGTTGGGATGCTTCCCTCAGTTGGAAGCACAAGTAGTATTCTCCCTTAGTCAGTCAAACCAAGGGGACCCCAAGGCATAATCTAGACCCACTCCCAATAAGTCTCCCACAATAGGTACAAAGGAGAACTTTATTGGTTACAGAGGGTAGGGTTAGCATAGGGTACAGGATAGAGCAATATCAGAGAAATCCCATAGAGCAAACTCCCCTGGTTGGGTAGCCTTTTGATCACGCATGTAAGTTACTGCAAGCTATATATCTAGTTAGATCTCAGGTAGCTTATTCACAAGTATCATCCAGAGGTAGGTGGAGATTCCCTCTGGAGGCAGGCAGTTCCTTGATCATGAGTTTTGAGAGAGAGAGCAAGTTTCAGATGGTCCAGCTCTTCTCTCTCTCTGAGTCACCCTCATGGCTGCAGCCTTTTACTTATATAGCCTTTGTGACCTCATTTACCTGGTCCAATGGAGGCCAGCACCTGTTGGCCATCAGCCAACCAATTTGAAATCCATCACTAGTTGCCGGGCAGACTCTAACCCACCAGGGAGGAAGCCCCTCACTCAGGTATGTGATACTAGGCAGAGGAAGCAGGTTTCCCCCCTCCCTCAGGAATGTATCCAGCTCAGGTTACCTAAAGAGATAGAGTAAAGGTGGGTTTCCTCTGCTGGGCCGATCCTAATCAAATTGTTACAGAGCAGAGTTTTTTGGGGAGAAACTAAGGTGGCTTTCTGCTACAGATGTTATCTCATTTATCTCACACATGCCCAGCTCCTCTTTCAGACTTCCTCTCAATCTCTTCTAGCTCAATCTCTTCAGCCTTTTTTTCTAGAACTGATTAGCTTGCTTGTGAGAATGAATGACTTGCTACAAAATTCTATCCCCACCTTTGGCCTTAGTGTTCTATGTTAGATGGAACCTGGACTTCCAATTTAGTTGTAGGAAATCTCAAATATAGGATGATCTTTGGGTTAGTGCAGAGAATACTGATTTCCTGCTTTCTGATGGACTCTTGAAAAAAATCTTTAATGAAGTTTTGGGTAAAAATTACTGCTGGCTTATTTTGTACATATTTTCCTTCAACTCATTTTTATTTTTCAAGCATAAAGAAACAATTTGAGGAATAAAAGATACTTTTAGGAACTCTGGATATATTCTTGGGGCCTATTGCTATTATATATTAAAGTAATCACATTGCTATAATGTTACTGTTGATTTATAACTATGAAAGTGATATTAAAATAAGGGTTCCTTTGTGCAGCTAAATTAGTGGATAACTGAGCTATGCATGTCCTGAGGAAACTGACCAGCAGAACTCTAGCTGTGTTATTATACTGGCATCACTAAGCTAGTATAATCTTGATATAAGTGCACAGTGACATAGCTATACTGAAAAAGTCATTTTTTTCATGAATAGATTGTCAGTACCGGATGTTGTGCTACCTTAGCTACAGTGATAGAATAACATCACTGTAGTTCTGCTCATTAATTTTCCTGTGTCAAAAAGCTCTTACTGATGTAATGCTAGAAGTGTCATTGGTGGAGCCCTCAAAGTGATAAAGATTTATTCCCTTTAAACATATTTCAGTCTTGAGGAGATCTGGAAAAAAAATTCTATACTAAAACTGGCCATTTCTCATTGGCCCCACAAACTATATTCTGCCCATCTGTCTTCTGCCCTTCCACTGACCAATGTACAGCCCACTTGGACAGCAAGTTTTTTATCTGACTCATTTCCTAATTATACTTACAAATTAAACTGTTTTTAATCATATAAGCAGATTTTGTCCCAACAGGATAATCTCTTACAGTGCCAATAAAAGCACTGGACATACTAACTCCTATAAGTTTGTTTTCTATTATCCTTCTTAAAAAAATCTTAACTCAAGTTCTTGCAAAGATTTGTTATGGTTCAAGAAAATATTGGGAGTGATTTTCCTTGCAAACAACTATAAAAAATAACCTAATTTATGTAAAATAAAGGTTTCACATGAATAAAAACAATGATTTAAGTAAAAAAAAGAATCAGACTTGATGTCTATATTGTACATGTAATGACACACTGATGAGCTGCTATAAACTGCTAGGGCACATCCACATATGCTTGCACATGTGCTTGCAGCAGCTCAAATAGGAGTGGCACAAATTTGTGCCAGGGGGTTTTGCCTCAGTGCAGGTCCCTGGACATGCACTTTGGTTTGGCGCTCCTCCCGGTTCTGCAGCCAGGGGGAACTAGAGCCTGGCCCCAGCAGTAGGCCTATGTGAAGCAGCTAGTATTCGCTTCGGATTCAGATTTGACCAATGCAGGGAACAGTGATTTGATTTGATGATTCAGATCACTGTCCTGATTCCATTTGGCCGAATCTCCGAATCAGCCCGACCAGACCCATCCCCCGCCCCTCTCCCAGTCTGGAAATGGCTGTCCTGCCCACCTCAGCTCCTAGCACTTGGGGGAAAAAAAAGCCCCAGCTCAGCAGGTGCTGCTGGGCAAGGGGCGATCCCTGCTGTCCCCTACTGCCCCACGCTGCATGAGGGGCTCTGCACGAGCCTCCAAAACCACCCCTACCCCAACCCCCTCACTGGTGCCCTGCATGGGCCAGCTCCAGCCCATTAAGAAAAACAAAAAACTGAAGAAATCCCAGGACACACCGCTCCTACCGGCAGGGGCAATCCCTGCTGCCCCCTCTGCCCTGTGCCATGTGGAGGCTCTGTAGGAGCCCCTGAAGCCCCAAGGCTGCACCAGAAGTGGTGAGTCCTGGGGCTTTCCTCAGCTTTGTTTTTTTCTTAAAGGGTCAGAGCCCTGGCAGGTGGGGCAACCTTGGGGGGGAGGGTGGGGGAGTAGGGGGGTCAAAGGGGCTCATGCAGAGCCCCCCCATGCAGCGTGGGGCAGTGGGAGACAGTGGGGATCACCCCCACCCAGCAGCACCCAGTGA
>NW_005842421.1:1009748-1029969 GCF_000455745.1 Alligator sinensis
CTGAGAAGGCCTGGGGCCCTCTCCCCTGCCCCTGGTACTTACCAGCTTGGAGTGGCTTTAGCTCCCTGCTGCAGCCACCAGGGACTGCCCGAATCATTAAAGCTCTCCAAATCTTTGCATCGATTCGGACCTTTAAATTGGTCACCTGATTTGATTTGGATTCGGAGATTCAGCCACTAATTTGGATTCAGAGATTTGGCCACTGAATTGGGCCAAATCTCCTCCAAATCGAATCACCATCCAAAGCTTCGCATAGCCCTACCCAGCAGTATAAAATCATTTCCTGTGCTGGCCCCAGCAGTATAAAAAGCTGCCCTGTTGAACAGCACAGAGCTACTTGCTCTCAGGAACTTCTGGGTCCTGGTGCACATGACACTCAAGTGTGCCAGGCTGCAGCCCCTCCACCTCCAGACCCACCTCTGGGGTCTATATCTCCACCTCCAGAACCTCCTCCTGAGGTTCTGGTTGAACTTCACCCCCTGCCTTATTTTTGGGCACCCCATACATGGCCCCACCAAGTCCTGGGACCTCCTGGCCAACCTCCTCCTGGCTGTGGCCAAGTGGGCCCTGTACATGACTAGGAACTAGGCTCTGGCAAGGAAGGTGCACAGGGACTGTGGGGCCGCATTCCTTTCACTCGTGCATGCACATTTCTGGGCAGACCACCAGCGGGCGGTGTCCACTGGCTCTTTGGATGCCTTTGAGGACCAGGGGGTGTGGCCCAGGGGGCTCTGCTTGGTGCCCCCCTCATGTTAGGGCAGCTTGTCATATTTTATGCTTTAAAGTTGCACCTGTTTATAGAGTGGTGAATTATAGTGTTGATTAAAGGTTTCTTTTATATTCAGCCCAAAGGTTTGTATAGCTTCATTGTTATCTGAACTTTTCATTTTGCTGGCGTTTGCAGTATCAGCGGGCCTTGTTTCTTGTGATCAGCTTATGGCCCTGAGTTTGCTTGCATGATGTTTCTTTCCTTTTTCTATCACTGTGAGAAGTTTTTCTAACACAACATAGTAATGGTTTTATTACTAGCTCAAATTAACTAAACTTGGTACTAACCAGCTGAATCAGAGGGAAGAAATGATTGGATATGTTAATGAAAGGTGATAAAGAAGACCAATGAACAATGCTCAAAGTAAGACATTGGAAAAAGGCCAAATAAAGAGGTGTGCTTGTAATGGGTCTATTGAACAAAGGAATATGCTGCTGGGATAAAATATGGACAATATGCTGACTGCAGAGAGACCAATCTGAAAGAAACGAGTCATCAAAGGAGTCAAATTAAAGAAAAGTATAAAAGGGGGGAGCAAGAAAATTAGGTATGAAATTTGTCATCATCATTTTCCTCATAAATCCAGCTTTCAAAACCTGTCTGGATTGCCCTAGCCAACGATGCACCCTTTACTTCATAAACTGAGTTGCTGTCTTTTCTGTGAAGCCAAGTAACATCTGGGATTGGGTGAGATCATTGTACTAAGTGTTTTTTCCTTTCTGAATATAGAAACTGCTAAGATAATACTTGTTGTACTAATAAAGTTAGACTTTGATTTTAGGACACTTGAGTTGTCTGCGTTCATATTTCACATTCCATTTAAGGGTTAATTGTGCGTTAATGATCCCTAAGCACTATCTGGTGGTCAGTGGTACATACAGTTGGTGGAGAATGTGGGCACAAATCAGGATTAAACCTTTCATGAACATAGAGCTGTTGGAAATACAAATGGTATTCAGTGGAATAATATACAGAGAGAGCAGTCCTAAAAAGGAGGTACGGAATAAGGGTGACAGAGGAGAAGTAACACAGGCTGTTACATTTAGTAACACTCAGGCACACTTATTTTCACATTTTGAACCTTTGACCCACACAGCAATCCTGTCTTGTTTTTACTTTAGTTGTCCCAAGAATTTAGTTGTACCACTCATTCATTAGCCCCACAAGGGGCTACTAGTTAGCCAGGTGTACAAATAGACAGGAACACTCTAATTGGGTGTACAAATAGACAGGAACTTCTAGGGGGAAGTTGGCCACACCCCTTCCTGCCTCAGCCTGCTGCTGCTACTGCTGCTGCTGTTCCTACCCCTCCATGGGCGGGGGGGGGGAGGGTCCTCTGCCACATGCCACACATACATGGTGCCTAGACATTCCATCTTTGACAATCTGTTCCTCATTTGGGACCTCCTGGAGCTGGCATGCCAGGTGGGCCTGTCTTTCATCCTCCTGCCCCATAACCAGGAGAAAGCATTCAACAGGACGCATGCTGTGGACCTTCGGCTTCAGACCGCACTTCATGCGGGATATACACCTCTGCAGAGTGTTTGGTCAAGCTCAATGGCACCCTCATGGAGCACAACCCATTCAGGCAAGGGGTACATCAAGGTTGCCCACTGTCAGGCCAGCTGTATGTCTTGACTATGGAGCCCTTCCTTGTCCTCTTGTGGAGGCAGGTGGTGGGGTTGGTGCTCTGGGAGCTGGTGGTGTGGCTGGTCGTGTCAGCATATGCCGATGATGTGCTCCTCATGGTCCAGGACCCAGGTGACCTGGTGCGGGTGAAGGTCTGCCAGGCGTTGTACTTGGTGGCCTCCACTGACCAGGTCAACTGGGTCAAGAGCTTTGGCCTGATGGTGGGTGATGGGTGGCAGGTGGGCTCAGTCCCCCCCATGCTCCAAGGGATTTTCTGGAGCATGGGCTCACTGCTCTACCTGGAGGTCTACCTGTCTCCCATGGACCCATCCCCACTGGAGAACTGGCACCAGCTGGAGGCAAGGGTGGTGGAGCAGCATAGGTGGCACTACTGCAGTGACTCTCCCTGCATGGGAGGGTGCTGGTGTTGAACCAGCTGGTCCTGTCCATGCTCTAGAACTGCTTCCACACCCTGCTGGTGCTCCCTGAGGTCCTAGCTAGGCTCCAGAGATGGGCACTGGAGTTTTTTTTGCACACGATGGCACTGGGTCACTGCAGAAGTCCTGAGCTTCCACCCTATGGGAGGGCAGACAGGATCTGGTTTGCCTGTGCAGCCAGGTCCTGATGTTCCACCTTCAGGTCCTGCATCAATTGCTATATGGTGTCAGTAGCCATACGGCATGAGGCCACCTGAGGCACACCTTCCTCTGCCACTTCCAGGGGCTCCAGTATGACTGGCAGCTCCTTGGCCTGCAGGGCTTCTCCCTGCAGCACCTGCAAGAGCTGCCAGAATTCTACCAGGACCTCCTCCAGGCCTGGAGGCTGGTCTCTGCCTCTAGGTTCCCTGAAACGTTCACCCAGGGTGCTGACCTGCTTGTTGAGCCCTTCCTCTAGAACCCCCTGCTGGAGGTGCTGATGGTGGAGGCATCCTGGTTGCGACAGAGGCTCCTGGACTATGGTAGGTGGCCATGGGTGGACCCCACTGCACTGGCCTGGTGCATGGGTTTACTCATGATGCATGTGACCTGCCATCTAGTCTAGGACGTGAAACCTGCCTTACCTCCTGATGACCTTGTCTTTGTTGACCAGGTCTTGTGTGATGGTGGGGACCCCCCTGTGTCCTCCAGTCCACCGGAATTTGTCATGGGGCCGGTGCCTTGCCTGGCCTCATGGCACTCCCTGCTCCATTACCTGAGCTGGCTGGAGGACACCAAGCTGGTCTACTTCTCCACGGTCCATTGCCACCACCTTTATATGCTCATGCACTACACAATCCATCATGCTGTCCTCGTGTCCCACCCAGACATCAAGTGGCAGGATCTGCTCAGTGAGGGCTTAGCTGGGGCACCCTAGCAGCTGAGCCTCGACTGCACCTTCATCCCATGAGCCACTGGGGACCTCAACTGGTGGCTCCTCCATGAAGCAGTCACCAGGGGCATGTATGTAGTGAGCTTTACTGACACTGTAATCTCCTGCCTCTTCTGCAAGCAGAGGGAGACCCTGGCACATATGATGCTTGAGTGCATCAGGCTGCAGCCTGTCTACCTCTGGAAACTCCTTCTGAAGTTCTGGATGAACTTTACCCCGTACCTTTTTATGGCTGTGCCAGTGGCAGCACTGCCAGACCTGCGGTCTATGTTGGGAGAATGGGCCCAGCAGGACCTGACCTGACCTGGCCCAGCATGGCCCACTAGTGACCTTTGCACAGCACTGGGACGTGCAGCTCCTGCCCATGCTAGCTGGGCTGGCCGGGCCAGGTCGCATTTGGCTGGCCAAGCTCATTCTCCATGAGGGTTAGGTGGCAAAGTACCATGGCCTGTTGTAGGTACAGCCACGTGACCATACATTGCCACCTGACCCTCATGGAGAAGGGGCCCGGCCAGCCAGATGCAACCTGGCCCAGCCTGCCCAGCTAATGCGCACCTTTGGATAGGAGCCATGTGTCCTGGAGTCATGCCTCCCAGTCCCGTGCAAAGGTGTGCTAGCTGGGCTGGGTCAGCTCAGGTATGGCCAGGCCCATTCTGCCCATACAGACCATGAGTGAGGCAGAGCTGCAGCTGGCCCGGCTCAGTTGACTTCTAGCCCTGGGTGTGTGGGGGGATGTGCAGTTTGTGGGTGGGTTTCTGGGGGGTGGGGATCTTGAGCAGGGGCTGCTGTATAGTTGCAAACACCCGTGGCGCTGGTGGCAGCAGCCAGCTGGGCCATGGCCTGGCTGCAGGCACAGTGGTGGTGTGGCACTGCATGACATGGGCTCTGTGCTGAATGGACCTGGCCTGGCCCAACCCACTAGTGCATAGCTTTCCTGGTCCTCTCCACAGCTGTGTGCTAACAGGCTGGGTCGGTCCAGGTCTGTTTAGCATGTACAGAGCCCATGTTGGGCAGTACTGTACTGCCATGCCACCAGCACAGCAAGGGGTGGGGTGGGGTGCGGGGGCAGCGTGTGGCAGCCCCTACTCAAGTCCCTCCACAAATCCACCCACAAATCCTCTCCCAAACCCCCACCACTCCCCACACACCCCCGTACCCCTCCACAACCATAGACCCCCCCAACCCCCACATCCTTAACTTACTTGGGACAGCTCCTGGGTCCCAGTCACAACTCAGCCTTGCACTCTAAAGATGTATGTCCCACATGCTGGGGGAGCAGAAGCACCATAGAGATGCTTTGGCCAGAAACCAGAGTCTCTCTCTGGAGGACTGGCTTCCTGGTTGCCTCAGGACACGGTCCTGGACTGTGCTTTGCCCCACTTTTTTCTGCAGGATTTTTTTTTTTTATACCAGGTTTTAAATTTTGAGCCTGCAGTGCAAATATGTAGTGTGGGGAACTTTTTTTTTGTTCCCAGTGTGCCTTTTGCAGCATCTCAAACTGTTTTTCTATCTGATTTGAGACACTGCATGAGGCACATGTGGGTTTGTCTGGACGCGCCCCGAGGGTTCCAAAAAATTCAATATTTAAAAACTTGAACAATACTTTTGATTTTTAAAGAAATGGATCCGCTGCAAAAGATATCTTCTGAGGTTTGTGAAATATGTTTATATTCGTAAAAATCCATTAGCTGTAATAGAATTAATTCTGATTTATGCTGATGTCAGATCAGAATTAAACCTAAAAAGTCTACTTCAAATACTATCACTACAGGCATAAAATCCAGATGTTTCTCTAACTGTAATGCAAAAAAAATCTGTTAAAAAGGGTTTCTAGATTTGTTGGCACTGGCTTTACAATCCAGCACTGATATCCTGCTCTGGGCAAGCACCACCTTCAGACTGACCACAACTCCTCTGGTTGATAATAGGCAAATTGCATCAATACACAGTGACAGGGGGCAATCTTCCAGGTCTGGTCACAGGACTGCCATGTCCACCTGTCTAGGGCAGTCTGCCCAGTCTTGTTGTTACGATAATGGTTGTAATACAACAGGAGGCTTCCCATTTAAGACCCTGAAGTCTAGGGGTTTATACATGACTCTGACCTTCCCGTATTATGTCACATGTCTCAAAGATGTCATCCTTGAGTTGCTTGATGCTGCAGCTTGAGCCTTGGTTAAAATCAGCCCCTTGCTAGGTCTCATACATTCATCCTTTCTCTCCAGTTCAATGGGCCTCACTCATACCACCCGCTCTCACTGGGCCCCTCACACAATTCCTACTCTCACTGGGCCTCTCACATACTGCCCCACACAGGGCCACGCTCAGCCTGCCCTGCTTCCTTGAGTGGCTCCCATAGGCCATCAGGCTTGCCTACATGCACTCCTTGGCTGGCCCTGGTGCAGCCTCTCGGGCCTGTCCCGTGACCCTCATCTGAATTGGGACCAGTCATTTTGCCTGGCCCTGGACAGAGCTCTGACCCAGGCCTCTCTACAGGTAATTCATAACTCTCACTCTTTGATTAGGACCAATTGCTTGCCTACTAGACCTCATGTCTGCTTGCAGCCTCAGGCATCTGAGAACTTACCTGGGCCCCTTTCTGGGGCCTCTACACATGCCCCCTCTCTGGGGCCTCAACTTGTACACCCTATGGGCACTCTGCCAATCTCTGGCTTCTAACCCCACACACTCCACCCCTTCACTGGGGTACCTACTTTGCCTCCCTTGTTGGGGCTCATACTCCACCCTTATACTAGGGCCTCAGGGTCTTACACCCTCATGGGCTCAGGTGCCTTCACCTAGGTGTGCCTGATCCCACTACCCTCTGGTTTTCATGACTCACCAGATGGTGTGGGCTGGGGTTATCAGGAACCCCTACCCACCTTTCACTGGGAAGGTAACTGGCTTGGCATTTCTGGGGGACTGTCCCACCATGGACAGCCCCACCAGACCACCCTTCCCTGGCAGTGTGCAGTTTTAGGTCTTACCCAGGACCAAGCAGGCCTCCCTTCCCTTGTTTAGCTCCTTCATTAGGATTCCTGTATTGTGTCCTTGGGCTCTCTCTCTCATTGGGTCCAGCTTTCACTCTGGCCCCATTCCAATTTTATAACAACCTGCATGTTGGCTGACCCCTACCCTCTTTGACTGTGATGTCTCCTCCTCATTGAAGGGACCTTCATCCCTTACAGTCTCTGGCTCTGCCTCCAAGTCAGTCAGGGTGTCAGATAGCTCACAGTGACCCTGGTCTTCCCATTGTGTTGAGTTTGGCCCTTCAGCCCCAGCCCTCTTTCATTGACCAGTACAAGGGATCAGAGAGCCAACCTAGCAGTTGCTGATGCCCATACTCCAGACAGGGATCCCTCTTGGGTCCCACCAGAGAGCCCTCTTCTACTCTAGGGCTTGCCTGGCCTCCTTGTAGGCCTACCAGCTGTTAGCTCCATGCCTCGCTGGGCCTTGTTATAACTAGGCCAAAACCTTCTTCCTGGGACTCTGGATTCCACTGTGTCTGTAGGAACCTGCTTCCATCCCCATAATTCCTCCTTTATTTCCAAGCTGCTCTGTGAGCAGCAGTTCAGCTGGGTGTTGTTGCTCTGGCTGCCAGAAACAGAATTCTGGCTCAGCCCTGATGCCTGAGCTAAAATGGAGGCACCTCAGTTCTCTCCACCAATCACATAGCCTGGCCTATGGCCATGTGACCTTCTCATCAAAGCTGGCCCACACCTGCCAGTTGCCCTGCTGTCTGCTCTCACCCTTAAAGTGGCAGGCATCAAACATGCTCCACCACACACAAAGATAGGAAATAAGAGCAATGCAGGCAAAGCAAGCAAGATGATTACAAGACAAGTTACTCAAATTCCCCATTGCCCAGAATATACACAAGGTGAGTGGTGTTTCCAGCCAGTATATAAACACCACCTTGAGGTTCTTTGCTTGAATGTCTGATGTCAGCAACCTTAGAGGTCAGGGGCTGATGCCAACTTGATGTTCTGAAAACTCCTCCTTTTGAATTCTTTCTCCTCTGATGACTCTTTATTTCTGGGTACGGTTGATTGGTTTCCTTGGGGCCATCATGAAGCCCACATTCTATTTTATCAGCCAGAATCTTATCTTCATAAATATATCACATGCACACATTGTAATTTGGTCCTTTTGTTCCAAACCAGAAACCCCAAGGGTTTTTGCAAGTGGGTACTATAACCCTGGAGCCAGGCCTATCTTTATGATGAAAATAAACTTTGGAAGTTTTTAATTTCTCAGGATGTGTATGTCCATTGGCCTCAGATACCCTGTCTGCCTTTGAGGCTCTGAAACTGTGTGACAAACAGGCTTTTAAAAATCAATTAACCCTTGCCATTCCTCTAAACCATTGTTCTAATGCAATAATGACTTTACCTACAAGTAAATTCCTAAAGATAAGCCTCTAAATATACAAAATTTTCTAGCCATCAGTGTTAGTGTTCTATAAATCAAAAACAATCACTTCTAATTATATTCTAAAATGATAGTTATACATACCCCAGTAGGCTAGTACAATATAGCAGCTGCCTTGATCATGGGTTATTTAGTTGTAGTGTTTGATTTGACCCTGATCTGTACACCTCCTCATTCATTACCAAGAGATTTTTTTTTTCCCATTAGGGAACCTAACATAATAGCAGAGTTTAGGAAGACTGACGTCACAGGGAGGTTATAATGAATTGCTGTTGTCCAGAGTTGTGTTACTTCTGAGATGATGATTCACAGACAAATACCTGAAATACAAGACAGTACAAGTTTGTCTTTATAGCGTAAGCTACTTAGAAATAACTGTTGATCTCATTTAAAATGATAGAAGAATCCTTACATCTTCTATATTCTGACATAGAGTTAAAGCCATTATTGTTTGACTAATATTTTTATTCCATTTTGTGTCTGCAGTACATTTTGAAGGTATATTATTCTAGCAGGCTAGGTACAGGCATTCAAAAAGCCTGAGGTGGAATTACGTAGTTTTCTGTAAGTGGAGTAGTTTACATCAGTAGTGAACAGAAGACAGGTTTGGCCTTTGGTGGGAGCGGGGAGGGGACCAGGCTCTGCCATTTTAAACCAGTCTGTTTTTGCTGAACTTCTGTGCGTTATGGGTATAGACTAGTTTCCAATTACTTATATCGGTACAAATGTAATCTCTCTACCTGGTTGCAACATCTAATATAAAAAAAAAATAAGATAGTAAGAAAAAGTGACTTTTATCAGCATAAACATTATAAAACATCACTAGACTGAGAGACTGCTTTACCTGTGGCAGGTTAGGGTGTTAGGTCTCTCTCGTGTCAGGGTTGAGGTAGTCTTATCCAGGGTCAGGGTTAATGGCAGAGTTTAGATTATGGTTGTATGGGATGGTTTGAATAAGGATGATCCTGACTCAGGCAGGGGTTTGAACTAGATGACCTCTAGAGGTCCTTTCCAGCTCTGCTTCTCTATGATCAGGAGACTTGTCCTTAGTTCCCAGTTCTGCCAGAGATTCTCCACTGCAGAGCTAGTTAGATCGCCTAAATCACCCCATGGATGTTACTACCCTCCTTGTATTTAAGAAGTAGTGCAGTGTGTTAGAGGGTGCTGCTGCCTGGTGTATTAAATTAAATAGCTAGGCAACGCCTTAAAAGAGCTTAATTTATTTAAACTGGAAAAACAAAAGCTGAGTGGGACATGATTGCTTTCCATAATTACTTTGGGATGAAAGGGATAAATACGAAGGAGACAGAAGACCTATTTAAGCTAATTAACAAAGAACAAATGTTTATAAACTGGTGAATGGATTTAGGCTGGAAATTAGAAGAAGAATTCTATCAATCAGTGGAATGAGGTTCTAAAATAGCCTTCCAGTAGGCAGAGTAAAAACAAAAATCTTAATTAACCTAAAGACTTGTTAACCTTATGAATGAGATTATGCAGTGTAGCAGCCTCATACTGCCTTGTGCTTAATTTAAAGCAAGGTGTACAGTACCACTGATATTAACGTTTCTTGATGTGCTAGTATTACAATGCAACAACCACTCAATTGATATAAATGGAACAGTTGGATTTTTAAAAAATTGCATCATATCTAGACCTTTGTTTTCCACTGAGAAAGAGAAAAGCAAAACCAGTGGAATTTGGTGGAAAATTTTCAATGAAATCCTTTGTTACAGACCTATTTTCAAACTAAATTTTATTTTTTGCAGAAACTGTTTTTTTAATTAATTTAAAATTGTTGTTTTAGAGTACAAATAAATATTTCACACTGGGATTTGTTTTTATTACAGCCCCCTTCTTCCCAAAGTATGAAAAAAAATAGAGACCCTTCATACCTGTTGCTTCTTTAAAATTATCCTCCATAATACATTTTCCCACTAGCAAAATATAGCAGGACTACTTCTGAAATATGGCTGTCATTAAACATTTGACTATCTGACTTGGAGGGCTTATTTTCAATCATTTCCTGTTTCTTGACTAATAGTTCATTTTATTTCCAAATATTCTGCCAATCTTTTCTATCTTTCTGTTTGTCCCTTGATGTGTTATTTGTGTATGTGTGTGACAATCACATGTACACCAATGTTTGTCCTGTCTTTTTGATAGGCTGACTATTCCTTGTCTCTCTTTTTGACATGTTCCCGTTTCCATTCATTCACCTTCAACAGCAAATGCCTTCAGTGTTCAAATTTCATCATTGACCTCCCGTCTGTTATACAAAACTGCAATTTAAGAACTCCAAATATTTATTCAATAGAGATAAAGAATAGAGGAAAAGAACACCTTCTGACATTTCATCTCCACTGAGCTTTCCTGGAAAATTACAGTGACAAGGGTTTTCAGTTAGATATTTTAATTCACTGGATGGTAGTGAAACATTCCAGGTACCTGTGGGCTGACACCACCTATGCTACTTTTACTTTTACAGAAAAAAACTCTTTTTTCTCAAAAGGATACAGTATACAACATATAGGACCAGATTCTCCAGATACATGATGATGATGACTGAAAAACAGCTGCTGGAAATGACCCTTATGAGACAGTAGTATGAAGACAGGGCAGTCTTCAGAATCAACATGATGGCTGTGGAGCTACAAAGAAATCACCTTCACACAAGCCAGATAGAGTGATTTTGAATAATCTGAACTAGGAAGTTTCTTTTCTGTAATACCTAGATAGATAGCAGATAGATATACTCTGCATATCTATGAATATTCAGAGTAACTGTAAAATGTCACCCCATCAAAATTCTATACTCCTACCTGTAACAGATTACTTATACTTTTACCAGGTGTAAATAGCTATATAAATTGTGGGAAAATCAGGGTCTGCCTGTCCCCGCACCTCCGTCCTCTTACATTGGATGTCAATGATCACAGTGGCTAAGTACAGAAAGTCAAAAAGCCTGATGTTGAATCAATTCAGTCTTCACAGGCTAGTAGTCTAAGCTGTGTAGATTGAACTGATAAGCAAGTGAACAGACATTCTGGTTCAAGCGCCTTCATTGAACACCTTCAAGATGAAACTGGATGCTTATCTTGCTGGGATCCTATGACCCCAGCTGACTTCCTGCCCTTTGGGCGGGGGGCTGGACTCGATGATCTTCTGAGGTCCCTTCCAGCCCTGATGTCTATGAAATCTATGAAATCATTTTTGATTCCAGAAATGCAGCCACATGCCTGAAGTGGCCCAGGCCAGAAGCTGGGGGGCACTAGAGAATAACTCCCTGCTGAGCTGAAGCAGACAGCTTGGGGCAAAGCCAGCCCACCCCATGATGAGGGGTTTGTGGGGGAGATGCAAAGTATCCTGGGTTTGTTGGGGGACTGTGAGTTAACTTGAATCTGGAGGGGATCTGGGACAGAAGTTCAATCAACCAATTTAACCTAAATCAGTTGAGTCTGATACTACATCCATCCAGTTTTATCTTAAACCAGTTTCAGCCATTTTGAAAGCAGTTTATGTGAACTGAACTTCTGTTGTATTACAGATTTGAACTGCTTTCAGTTTATGCGCAATTTTGTCCCTAGCCCAAGAATTAGTCACCGTCTTAAACCTCTCCCTCTCTGCAAGGCAGTCCACACTGTTCCAACTCCCAGTCAGACTGTGCCACATGCCCCTGTGTTGCTGGGATGCCCATTATAATTCCCAATAGTCAAATGGGACTAGCCTCAGAAATCTGGAATTGTCCTGGCTAAAATGGACACATGGCCATGCTAACTACAGCCCAACACCTTTGTACTTCTTTGGGTAACGACAGGACTTCTCTCACTGCCTGTGAATCTTGCATATATTGGAAAATATGAAGAATGATCTCTCTGCAAATGTTTTATTATTTCAGAATATGTAATTGATATAAGAAACCAAGAAAAATAGAAGAAAAGAAACAAGAAGACTTTTTATTGCTCATTTTCTTCACAGTTACAGATAACATTTCCAAAGCATCTTCCTAACAGAGATGATTATGTAACAACTCCCAGCTCATAATTTAAAGCTAGCCTTCTCATTTTAGTTGTGGGTTTAGGGGAGCTGTTAACATTAATTGGAGGAAAAAAGCAGCTAATAATACTCATTTTTGATTGAAAAGACTGTAGAAAAGGGGCTGCTGTCCTTGTAAATGTTAGTGATGGTGAAAACAAGGCATGTACTCCTTTATATTACAGCTTATGCAAGTGTAGTTGAGTCACTTATGGCTCTATTCAGCTGAAGATCTATACTTCCATTATGATCGTACAAAAAAGCCTGCAGAAGGTCACAGAGCTGGCTTCATTCAAAGAACTATTTTATTCAATGGGAGACTCATAACATGTAGAAACTTCATTATGATGTTTCCCTCCAACCCCATGTACAATACAAACCCTGATTTAATAAGATCAAAGACATATCCCAAATAGAGCTACTAAAGCCCTTTGCTAGTTTCATGAGTCAATGCATCAAAAGTGATGGAATTATGGAGTACTCCAACAAAAGATTGGTTAAAGTAGTTAATCTTTACACTGAGTGCCAATTTGCCCAAGGACATGTTCTGCATCACTGCCATCATCATCATCTGATGTTTCATGTTCTTACCAGCTTTCCATTGTGAGACAGCAATTTGTCAGGTGCCCAGAGCCAGCATAGTGACCCTGAAAATGGATTTGTTGTTGAAAAAGTAAATTTTGGTCAATGATGTGCAAGGCTGAGAAAGTAAGTCTTAGAAAGAATCATTCCACAGAAGAGATACTCAAGCAGCCTTTCTTTATTCCTCCAAACTTTCTTTGTCTTTACTCCAAGCAGCAAATATATTTCTTGCTTGTGACAGGCTGCATGGTGAGCCTGACAGTTTAAAATGAAAGGTAGCCTAGAAAGCACCCTGCAGTTGTGGCAGGGGTCTAATTACTGAGTCTCCTGACTGGGAGAGGGCTGGGCTTAGCTGGGAGATAAGCCCAGACTCTGGCTGGGGAAAGCAGGTTAGCTCTGAGAACTAGAAGGGACAGACCTCCTGGCAGCAGGTCTGCATTAGGCTCAGGAGAACAAGCAAAAAGGGGTAAATGTCAGAGAGCTGGGGAACAGGGCAGGGCCTGGGAAGTGATAGGCTGGAAAGTAGAGGGCCTTGGAATAGGCAGGCCCAGAAAGGCCAGGCTCTGGAATAGATGGGCCTGGGGGAGGCCAGGCCTTGGAACTAATAGGCTTGGGGACAGGGGCTGAGGCCCATAGACAGAGAGGGGCTGAGAGTATGGAGAAAGAAAATCAATGAGTGATGACACCTGAGAGGCATGGGATGTGGTGTAGGGGTGAAATGGAGCCACACAATTAACCCATAAGGAAGTGACCACATGCACCTGGTGGTCATTAGATAGTGAGTAGATTGGGAAGCCCTGGGGCAGCCTTCTTTATATAGTAACAAAACCATCAAGGTGTGGCAGTTCAGCTGAAGGGGCAACTGCCCAAAGAGAGCAGAGGGAACCAGGGCTGAAGGAACTCCAGGAGCTTTATGGCCACACCTGGAGGTGATACCCATTACATTGCTGTAGATACGAACCCACTTCACCAAAAACAATTGACATTCTAGAACCTTCTTTTGGTTTCCCAGTGTGCTTTACATGTAAACCTCCTTTAGGAAGAGGATTGTATTTTTGTGTCTTGTTCATTATCATTCAACAAGTATGCCCAGATCCTAAATTTCATAGTCAATAGAATTAAACAATTTTATATAGTCACATCTCCCGCTGGAGCAAGATTTAAGACAATAACAACAGAACAACACAAAGGATTGTGGACACATTGGAGAGAGTCCAGCTGAGGACAACAAAAATGGTGAGGGGGCTGTGGCACATGACTTATGAGAGGCTGAATGAACTAGGCTTATTCAGTCTAGAGAGGAGAAGACTGAGAGTGGATTTAATAGCAACCTTCAGCTACTCAAACCAGGGGGAGGAGCTCAATCTGGTGTTCTCTCGACAACTGGGAGAGGCCTCACATGGATGGACATGGTCATCATGAGTGACTTCAATTACCCAGACATCTCCTGGGAGGAACACTAGGCTAAGTTGGACTGGTCATGTTGCTTCCTGACCTGTATCAAAGAGCTCTACCTGACTCAGGAAGTGCAAGTGCCAACCAGAGGTAATGCTCTCCTAGACTTGGTCTTGGACAAAGGAAATGATCTGGTGAGCAACTTGAATATAGAGAGTAGCCTGGGCAACAGCAACTATAAAGCCATCACATTCACTATACATCACAAGGCAAATCAGCTATCACGGTTGAAGTTTTGGACTTCAAAAAAGTGAATTTCAACAGGCTCAGGGCAATAGTAGGGGAAGCACTGCGGTACCAGAGATCAAAGGTGAAAGGAGTGCATGAAGAGTCGTTCTTCCTCAAGGACATGATCCTTGAAGCCCAAAAGAAGTCCATTCCCATGCAGAGGAAAGGTAACAGAAGGGCTGGTAAGTCCTTTTGGCTTAATAGGGATATCATGGTCTTCTTGAAAAAGAAGAAAGAGGCATACAAACAATGGGAGCTTGGGACAGTTCCTAAGGAGGACTATACAACAATGGCCCACACTTGTAGGGAGCAGATTAGAAAGGCAAAGACTGAATTTAAACTAGCAATGGAAATCAAGGACAATAAGAAGTCCTTCTTTAGATATGTAGTGAACAGTAGGAAAACAAATAGAAGCGTGTGGCCATTTCTTAACAACTCAGGATAGCTGGTTACTGGCACACAGGAGAAAGCCAAACTCCTGAATGACTAATTTGCTTTGATATTTCACTGGACTAAAGAGAAAATCATACTAGATAAGGTTCAGAATGGGCATGGTGGGAATGACAGCCTTCCTACTGTTGATGTTGAGCTGGTGCATGATCAGTTAGAAAAGCTAGACATTTATAAATCAGCAGAACTGGATGAACTTCATCTGAGAGTGCTGAAGGAGCTGGCCAAAGTTATTGCAGGACCTCTGGTGAAACTCTTCCAAAACTTGTGGCACTTGAGGGAGGTCCCTGAAGACTGGAAGAGGGCCAATGTTGTGTCCATCTTCAAGAAGGGAAGGAGAGAGGACTCTATAGGAAGGAGAGGCAACTATAGGCCAATTAACTTAGCTTCAATCTCAGGGAAAATCCTGGGAAAATTAATCAAGGAGTCTACGTGTGATACACTTGCAGACAGTAGGATTCTGAATGACAGCCAGCATGGCTTCATCATGGGCAGGTCTTGGTTTCCCAATCTCATCTCCTTCTACGACCAGGTAACTTACCACCTGGATAAAACAGAGGAGGTGGACATTGTATACTTAGACTTACAAAAGGCCTTTGATCTGGTATCCCATGATGTTCTCATGGGAAAATTGAAGGATTGTGGGCTTAACTGCTTGACAGTCAGGTGGGTAGGAAGCTGGCTGTGGGGTAGGACCCAGATAGTTCTAATAAAATGATCTGTGTCGTCCTGGAGAGAAGTGGCCAGTGGTGTCCCTCAGGGGTCCGTGCTTGGTCCAGTGCTTTTCAACATCTTTATCAATGATTTGGATGTGGGGGTGAAGAGCTCAGTGGCCAAGTTCGTGATGACACCAAGTTTGGGGAGTGTAGTCATGCTTGAAGATAGTCTGCAGATATAGGAGGACCTAGACAGGCTGGCAAGTTGGGTGGATTGGAACCAGATAAAGTTCAACATTGAGAAGTGTAAAGTGCTATTTCTGGGAACGAACAACCCCAACATAATTACAGGCTCAGTGGCGTCAAAATGATTAGCACCGTGACTGAAAGGGACCTAGGGGTAATAATATACTGCAGTATGAACATGAGCCATCGGTGTGATGCTGTAGCCAGCAGGGCAAACAATACTCTGGCATACATCAACCGATGCATATCAAGCAAAACCAAGAAAGTGATTCTTCTGCTTTACTCAGCATTGGTGAGACCGCAGCTGGAGTACTGTGTCCAGTTCTGGACACCACACGTCAACAAGGATGTGAAAAACCTTGAGAGAGTCCAGAGAAGAGCCACCCATATGATCAGAAACTTTCATGGCAAGCCATACAAGGAAAGGCTGAGGAACTTGGACCTCTTCAGCCTAAAAAAGAGAAGGTTGAGAGGTTACGTGGTAGTAGCTTACTGCTACATCAAGGGCTAGGTGAACAACTGTTCACCCGGACACCCTTGAGGAAAACCAGAAGTAATGGCCACAAACTCCTGGAAAACCATTTCAGGCTTAATACTAAGAAAAACTTCTTCACAGTTAGGGTGTCCAGACTGTAGAATAAACTCCCTCCAGAGGTGGTAGAATCACCTACCCTGGAAATCTTTAAGAGGAGACTGGACGGTCACCTCGCTGAGATCACCTGACCCCAGTTGTTTTTCCTGCCTAGGACAGGGTGGCTGGACCCAATGATCTTGCAAGGTTCCTTCCATCCCGTTACAATCTATGAATCTATCTTAAGGGGGTTCGGAAGAGGATGGAACTAGACTGTTCTCAGTGACAGCAGACGACAGAACAAGGAGCAGCAGTCTCAAGTTGCAGCAACGGAAGTTTATGTTAGATATTAGGAACAACTTTTTCACTAGGAGGGTAATAAAACACTGGAAGAGGTTACCCAGAGAGGTTGTGAACTCTCCATCCTTGGAAGTTTTTAAGACCCAGCTAGACAAAGCCTTTTCAGGGATGATGCAGTCAGGGATGGTTCTGCTTTGAGCAGGGGGTTGGACTTGATGACCTCCTGGAGGTCCCTTCCAACCCCTATTTTCTATGATTCTATGAATAACTTGTGTGACTCATATTATTAGGATTGTAAGTGCTTGGACAGGAAAAAACTTGTATCCTTATTTTCTAGTGCAGTGTAAATACATATAACAAATGTTCTGTTGTAACAAAGATAGTAACCCTGACTTTATCAGCAATTTAACACTGGACTCAGCTGAGGTTTTTTGCTAATTTATATGTAATGATTAAAGTACTGGTTACACATATGTAAATGATCTAAACACTAGGTGGACTTTATGAAAAAGTGTTGATATAACAAGTAAAACAATCCAAATTAAGGATCAAATAAATGATTGTTTAAACAGCAGAGGTGTTTTTCATTTCTTTCTATTTATAATTTTAAAAGTTCTTTATTTTAGTTCATTAATTTGTATTCCATTAGCCATAGGCATATGATTTTAGTACAGAACATTTGAATATTGGACTGTATTTCCTGGCCAGCTAACAACACTCTAAACAAATATAAATGCCACTATGATCCTGAAATAGGTACTCAGGGTCTTGAACCTAACCTCATTGAACACAACTTGCACTGATCTTAGTGATTAGGTGTCATAGAGATAGGATACCACAACTTAGGGAAGCCCGTTTAACTCCATTGGTGCACATTCCAAGTATACTGCAGGAGCTGGGCCTGGAGTTCTGTATTCTATTCATGCTCAAATACTAAGATAGTTTTTGTACTGAGGCTAGATCAGAGCCCTGGGGCCTGCTGTTCCCAAGCAGAAACTTAGGGAATTTCATCCCCTGAGGCTGTAAGGGAATAGGCACCAGGCATATCAGTGTCTGGGTCCAGCTGGTCCTAATGGGTCAATCAGGGCACCCTGAGGCTACAGGCAACAGGTTTCACCTGCTCCAGCCTTGAAAAACCAGGGCCAGCCCATAGTATCCTGTCTAGGCAAAGACTTAGGTACTTGTTTCTGACTTCTCTGTGCTTTCTCTTGTCTGATCTTTGTCCCTAACTCTTGGCTCACCCTGACTTGGCTCTGGCTTTTGATTCCAGTTCTGATTCCTGGCATAGTCTGACTCTAGTTCTGACTCTGGTGTACCCTGACTTGGCTCTCACTCCTGATTCTGCTTCTGACTTCTGGTTCATCCTGACCTCAGCACCAGCTCCTGTACTCAGCTGATGAACTCAATGCCTTTTTTACCTCAGTCTTCACAGGCAAGGTCAGCTCCCAGACTACTGCACCTGGCAGCATAGTTTGGGGAGGAAGTGAGCAGTCAACAGTGGTGAAAGAACAGGTTAGGGACTGCTTAGAAAAGTTAAATGTGTACAAGTCCATAGGGCTGGATGCAAAGGTGACGAGGGAGTTAGCTAATGGAATGGCAGAGCCACTAGCCATTATCTTTGAGAACTCATGGTTAGGAGAGGTCCCATATGATTGGAAAAGGGCAAATATACTGCCCATCTTGAAGAAAGGGAAGGAGGAAGATGCAGGGAGCTACAGACCAATGAGCTTCCCCTCAGACCCTGGAAAAATCATGGAGCAGGTCCTAAGCATTTGGAGGAAAAGTAGTGAATTGGGAGGAGTCGGCATGGATTCACCAAGGATAAGTCACAGCTGACAAACCTGATTGCCTTCTATGATGAGATGATTCATTCTGTGGATGCAGGGAGAGCAGTGAATGTGATATACCTTGACTTTAGCAAGGCTCTTGATAGTCTCCCACAACATTCTTGCAAGCAAGCTAAAGAAGTATGGGTTAGACGAATGGACTGTGAGGTGAATAGAAAACTGGCTTGATTGTTGGGCTCAATGGCTCAGTGTCTGGTTGGCAGCCAGTATCAAGTGCTGCCAGGGGTTGGTCCTGGGATCGGTTTTGCTCAATATTTTCATCAGCAATCTGAAAGATGGCATGGAATACACCTTCAGCAAGTCTGCGGATGATACCAAGCTGAGGGGGAATACAAGTTACATTGGAGGGTAGGGCTAGGATTCAGAGAAACCTTAACAGATTGGAGGGTTGGACCAAAAGAAACCTCATGAGGTTCAGTAAGGAGAAGTGCAAAACCCTGCACTTAGGAAGGAACAATCCCATGGACTGGTACAGTCTGGGGCCTGGCTGACTACCCAGAAGCTCTGCAGAAAAGGACCTGGGGTTTACAGTGGGAAATATGATGAATAAGAGCCAAAAATGTGCCCTTTTTGTGAAGGAAATCTAATGGCATACTGGGCTGCATTAGTAGGAGTAGTACCAGCAGATCAAGGGAAGTGATTATTTCCCTGTATTTGCCACTGGTGAGACCACATCTGGAGTACTTTGTCCAGTTTTGGGGCCCCACTACAGCAAGGATGTGGATAAATTGGGGCAACAAAAGTGGTTAGAGGGCTGGGACAGGACTTATGAGAGGTTGAGGGAACTGGGTTTATTTAATCTGGAGAAGAGAAGACTATGGGGGGATTTAATAGAAGCCTTCAACTACCTGAAGGGTGATGGTAAAAAAGGATGGAGCCAAATTGTTCTCAGTGGTGGCAGGTGTCAAAACAAGGAGCAACAGTCTCAAGTTGCAGCAAGGGAAGTTTAGGTTAGATGTTAGAAAAACTCTCATTAGGAAGGTAGCAAAGAAGTGGAACAGGCTACCCAGACCGGTGGTGGAATCTTCAACCATGGAGATTTTTAAGACTCAGCTTGACAAAGCCTTGCCTGGGATGATGCAGTTGGGGCTGGTCCTGCTTTCAGCAGGGTGTTGGACTAGATGACCTCCTGAGGTCCCTTCCAACCCTCATTTTCTATGATTCTGGTTTACACTGACTCCATCTTCTGACTTCCAGTTCCCTGGGAACCTGGCCCTTGAACACTACCTGCATATCAGGTGACCTGTGCTGGCCACTAATGCCCCAAATCCTAACAGCATTGCATTGACCCCCAGGGTCATTCTAGGAATGAAGAAAGGATTGAAGAGCCATTCCTACCAAAATTAAATGCTCAGAAGCACAAATGCAGATACAGTTTAATAGCAAATTTAATAATGAAATACTGATAACATACATGACTGAACAGCACAGGTAGGTACATCAAACAAAAATAAAACATATTAAATGTGCATACATCAAAAGACATAACAATCGTGTTAACACTTGAGAGAATTTTAAAGTAACTTATTTAAATCCTGAAGTATTAAAAGCTCTCTAACAGGAAGAGAGCTTGCTAGGGAAAAGGACTTTTCACCTAGGTTTTAAATTAAGATTTAAAAGCGTGCTTAATATCTTATTTTATTTGCAAATAGGT
>NW_005842421.1:1029979-1040055 GCF_000455745.1 Alligator sinensis
AACCATAGCTCAGGGCTGAAGAGCAAAGATTCTGAGGTGAACCCAGGTCTTTATACTTTATTACTCAGCTTAATATCAAAAAAGCTTACTAAATAAAGCCCCTTAAAAATGTTCCCAATAGGTTCTACTGTAAGTGATATACATATGGCTATTTTTATTCCCTATTTAAGCTATATCTTGTCCCAAACTAGATCTAACTGACATAAACCTACTATCTGCAATCTTTAACCTACTTCTATTGTCATTAAGCAGCTTAGAACCTACAATTGTTGCCACAGATTGTTGGTTTGTCTGTTTCAATTAAAATTTTCATTCAATTCAACAAAGGGATTAAATAAACATAGATTTAAATCTGCAGTATGAATTATACTTCATGTTCTGATTTCCACAGCAATTCTAGGGTGTTTAGGTTTGTCAATTAAAATGTGGCTAACAAGGTGCTTATGCCCTATAAAATGACTTTTAAATTAAGCATGGGAACAGCTGAATAGTTTGATTAAATATAGGGTAGGCTGTAGGTCATGTATAATTCTAGATATTGCTTTATAAAATTTACAAGCACTCATTTGAAATCTATTTTAACCTTGAGTGTCAATTTGGTTTTACTCTCATATTTCCTATGAAAAATATTTTTAATGATGTCCTAAATATTTTATTTAATTTTTTGACAGCTCCATTCAAGATAAAAAAGACCTATTATAAACAAACTAATGTATTAAAACAGAAGCAAACACTTTCTGCAGGTCTATCCCTGCACATTCATTGACATTGACATTCACATGGCTAAACAGAAAATATGACCCTTATCTTCTGAAACCACCTTCATTAGATCATTTGAAGATGTCTGTACTGTCTTCTTCAAATCATAGTAGGAAAAGGGCTGGAAGGCAGAGTGAGGATTCTGGTCAGCTCTATAGTGAAGACCAAAGAAAGAGAAGATAATTTTGAATACAATGTATTTTTTTCTGTTCAAATAGAGCTCCTTATTTAGCATTAGAAGAAACTGCTTCTCCTTGAAAGTCCTTACCATTCTTATAGAACTGTTAATGTATCCAAACCACCTCAAGTACACATTATTAATAATCACCAAATGTATACATTTAACACCTCTATTGCACAGCTGAGATCTTATATAAGATCATGTATCACAGCTTAGGAAACTGAAAATACTAAGTGAGTGTGAAAATGATTTTGTAAGCTAAAACTAAAGCTCTTTGGTTCAGGATGTTGCAACAGTGCTTGACATGCTGGAGCTATCACCAATCCAAAATACTTACTCATGCAAAAAGAAGAAAATAATTAAAAATCATAAACAAAGATCTTGAAGAGGCTAAGACCTGATTTATATTAACTCATCTCATCCTCTATTTATTCCTCCTTGTAGTTTAGGAATGCAAGCAAACAAAGAGCTTATTTTAATTGTTTGCTTGCTGGAGCCATGTTTACAGCTGCTGTGGCTTTGTGCAGCCTCTACAGGTAGTGTTGAAATATTGCTGAATAGAAGTGAAGGACTGGGGGTAGAATGAAGAAGTGCATTTCTACCTCTTACACACTTCACTGTGTTAAATGTGAGGAGAGTGCCTGGCTGACCTTTTGGTATGGGTAGGAAAATACAGTTCTAGTGGCTACACTTTGGTTTTCTTGCTTTTGTTGCTTTCTTGCTTTATCTAGTTTTGTTACTTAATTCAGTTATAGACTATTCTCAATTTGTAGTCACTAAAATTGAGTATTTTTTTAAAAGCAAATTCAGTTCATTTTCATGTCTCCAGCTAAAATAAAAAACCCCCAAAAAAACAGAAGTGGGTTCTTGAATTTTTGTGTGTTGGGAAAATTGCTGGATTGCAAACTTCGGAAACAGATGTCTTATGAGGCACAGGATTAGCAAAAACACCAAGAGTCAGATTCTTACCCACATGCGTTGTCAATTGTGCCTTCACCTTTTTGGATAGGCATGCTCTATTGGGGAGTGGGTTGTTCAATCCATACTCAAATCTCTGACCAGTATAATGAGATGTCAAACCTTGATGTCAATCAGTGTCTATCCTGATGCTGGTTTTGATAATGTAGATTCAAATCCAACACACGTTTGTTGTAACCTATGTTCTTTAGATTGTAAGAACCTGATATCTTTTTTTCATTGATCTACTCGACTAAAGAAAAATGCAGATTTGTTACTACATTGTTTGACAAGTGTCATGTCTGGAAGTAGCATCTGAAATAATTCAGAGTGGATGGCTAATGGGCAATTTAAAGACACCCAGGAGTAAATAGCAAGTGTTTCATTACTAACAGACAAGGTTCCTTGGGTGAATTTGATATCTTTTATTAGACCAACCCAAATGGTTGGAGAATAGTTATTAAGCAAGCTTTCGGGTTCAAAAACCCTTCGTCAGGCTAAGGAAGCTGCAGCAGTTGGTACGTGCTCTTCTTGAATGGAATGAAAAGTGAAGAAGCCAGGGGCTGGGCTGGGCTGGGGAGTCAGTTGCCAGGCAGATTGTAATGTATCAAAAATCCAATGTCTATGTTTAGTCCCTGATCTCTAGTATCCAGCAGGTTGATGAAATGGAGCTCATAGGCTCGTCTCTGGGAAGTGTTGTGTAAGTTTCCCTTGAGGATCAGGACTGAGAGATTGGAGAGAGAGTGGCCCTCCTGTGAGAAATGTGCCCCCACCGGTAATTGGGTGTTTCTGTCTTTGATGGATTTCCGGTGTGCGTTCATTCTGGTGCGCAGTTGCTGTCTGGTCTCTCCTACATATCTTCCATCAGGGCATTTGGTGCATTGGATGAGGTATATTACATTTCTGGAGGTGCAGCTGTAAGATCCGGGGATGCTGATGGCTCTGTTGTGGGGTGTAGTAATAGTGGGGGTGGTGGAGATGTGTTGGCAGGTTTTGCATTTCTTGTCCTGGCACGGTCTGGATCCTTTTGGTGTGTTCTGGGGTTGAGGAAGTTTGCTTCTGGTGATGAGGTTGGCGAGGTTCGGTGCTTGTCTGAAGGCTAGGATGGGTGGCTCTGGGAAGACCTTTTTAAGAATAGGGTCTTTTTCTAATATGGGTTGCAATTTTTTGAGGATTTTCCATACAGGTTCAAGAGAGGGGTGATAGGTCATAACCAGCGGTGTGCGATTTGTGGGGGGTTTTTCTTCTGTACTGCAGCAGTTCTTCACGTGGTATCCAGGTGGCTCTTTCAAACGTGCGATCTACCTCTCTGGAGGAGTGTCCTTGCTGGGTGAAAGCCTTTTTAAGATTAGTGAAGTGGCAATCCCGGGTGTTCACTTCAGTGCAAATTTGGTGGTATCTGAGGGCTTGGCTGTATATCACAGCTTTTTTGGTATGTTTCGGGTGATTGCTGGTTCTGTGCAGATATGTATGTTGGTCTGTGGGTTTCTTGTATACTGTGGTCTGTATTTTACCTTTCTGGATACTGATCATTGTGTCTAAAAAGGGGATGTTGGTGCTGGAGTATTCTAAAGAAATACCTGGATACCACGTGGAGAACACATCTCCACCACCCCCACTATTACTGGTGGGGGCACATTTCTCACAGGAGGGCCACTCTCTCTCCAATCTCTCAGTCCTGATCCTCAAGGGAAACTTACACAACACTTCCCAGAGACGAGCCTATGAGCTCCATTTCATCAACCTGCTGGATACTAGAGATCAGGGACTAAACATAGACATTGGATTTTTGATACATTACAATCTGCCTGGCAACTGACTCCCCAGCCCAGCCCAGCCCCTGGCTTCTTCACTTTTCATTCCATTCAGGAAGAGCACGTACCAACTGCTGCAGCTTCCTTAGCCTGACGAAGGGTTTTTGAACCCGAAAGCTTGCTTAATAACTATTCTCCAACCATTTGGGTTGGTCTAATAAAAGATATCAAATTCACCCAAGGAACCTTGTCTGCCTATATCCTTAGACCAACATGGCTACAACCTAAACCCCTGCATCATTACTAACACACATTTTTAGTGCCAGCTACTTAAGTTTTAAATTGATATATAAAATCTGGGTATAACTTGTAAACGAACCACAGAAAAGCATTTCCCCATTGAAAACAAATCACATATAATGAGCCTATTCTGGTTAGGTATGGAGTATGGATAGCTCTTCCCCAAAGACCTAAGAAACTGGTTTTATTTTCACCTCTACTCTGTGTTGTTCTCTAAATGAATTTCCATTCTATTGTGTTAGGTGACTGCTACAGACTACATTTGCTGGAAAATGAAATATAAACTTGTTGACTAAACTTTGTTAATCATAGCTGTAGTAAAAAGAGTGAGATCCAGAATCATGCACATTCTGTTTCCATCATTATTATTCCCACATTTATTCCAAGAGATATACTGGTGGGACTTGACAGCAGGGAAATATTTCCTTAGTATGATTAAAGCCTATCTGTCTCTCTTAGTAACGTACATTTCTTTTCTCCTACTGCCAAGGAAAGCATGAGTGGCTCTGAGCCTTTTATCAAAATCAGTAAGATTAGAGACACAGAAATATTTAATTTACACATACTAGTATAAAAAACATGGAATCTTTCTTTTCTAGAGTCTGCTGTGAAACATCTAATTTATAATCTGATTGGGTGACTGTCTAAGATATGTTCTGATGTACGCATTAAGGCATGCTTAAAATTAATCAGCTTTTCATTTGCTGTCCATAGAAAAGTGACTTTTTGTTAAGCAAAATAGTACATCAGTGTTAGACAAAAACAGATATCAGTTCAATGTCAAAATGAATTTTACCTAAAAGAAAATAAATGGTTCGCAATATTCAAAATACTGTCATCTATCATAAATATTAGCATGTTGCAAGCCATTATAAAATGCAATATAAAGTGTCCCTTTCTGTTTTCTTCCTTATAAATCTATGATTTTTCAGAGTTTCTCTCTGAACAGAGAAATGAAAGAACTGACTGGTGAACAAGATAAGAGGCTGTGACTTGGATGACTACACAGTCTGGTGGGTGGCGAATTGGCTAGAGGGTCACACCCAGAGAGTCGTGGTGGATGGGTCGGTTTTGACCTCAAAGGGTGTGGGCAGTGGGGTCCCGCAGGGCTCGGTCCTTGGACCGATACTCTTTAATGTCTTTATCAGCGACTTGGATGAGGGAGTGAAATGTACTCTGTCCAAGTTTGCAGATGACACAAAGCTATGGGGAGAAGTGGACACGCCGGAGGGCATGGAAAAGCTGCAAGCGGACCTGGACAGGTTGGACAAGTGGGCAGAAAACAACAGAATGCAGTTCAACAAGGAGAAATGCAAAGTGCTGCACCTAGGGAGGAAAAATGTCCGGCACACCTACAGCCTAGGGAATGACCTGCTGGGTGGCACGGAAGCGGAAAGGGACCTTGGAGTCCTAGTGGACTCCAAGATGAACATGAGTCGGCAGTGTGATGAAGCCATCAGAAAAGCCAATGGCACTTTATCGTGCATCAGCAGATGCATGACGAATAGATCCAAGGAGGTGATACTTCCCCTCTATCGGGCGCTGGTCAGACCGCAGTTGGAGTACTGCGTGCAATTCTGGGCACCGCACTTCAAGAGGGATGCGGATAACCTGGAGAGAGTCCAGAGAAGGGCCACTTGTATGGTTAAGGGCTTGCAGGCCAAGCCCTATGAGGAGAGACTAGAGAACCTGGACCTTTTCAGCCTCCGCAAGAGAAGGTTGAGAGGTGACCTTGTGGCTGCCTATAAGTTCATCACAGGGGCACAGAAGGGAATTGGTGAGGATTTATTCAGCAAGGCGCCCCCAGGGGTTACAAGAAATAATGGCCACAAGCTACCAGACAGCAGATTTAGATTGGACATTAGGAAGAACTTCTTCCCAGTTAGAGTGGCCAAGGTCTGGAACGGGCTCCCAAGGGAGGTGGTTCTCTCCCCTACCCTGGGGGTCTTCAAGAGGAGGTTAGATAGGCATCTAGCTGGGTTCATGTAGACCCAGCACTCTTTTCTGCCTATGCAGGGGGTCGGACTCAATGATCTATTGAGGTCCCTTCCGACCCTAACATCTATGAATCTATGACTTAATGGTTTTTCACTCAACAACACTGGATCATCTGGGCCCAAGTATGAATTGGTCTATAATGTACCCGAATGCAGATACCTAGCTCTGTTGAAATGATTCTAAGGTTTTCAACCTGTAAGGAAGACGCCAGTGTGGATGTGCATATTTGTTAATCTAAATGGTGGGCTCTTGGAGGTGGAGAATAGATGGCCAAACTATGGTAAAAGAACAAATGCAACTTACTGTGCACCAGAGATGTTAGCATCTCAAGAAACTTCATAGGAAAATAATGTGGAATTGAGGGAAAGAACACAATTTTGGGAAAAATAATTCTGCGGAGATGGGGCACAAGTGAACTACAGCTACTCTGCGACTCCCACATCCAAAGTACTGTGAATTAAGTAAACAGAAACAATTAGTTTAAACTGTGATGTATAGATGGATAAAATATAGTAAAATAATGAGAATCTATTTGAATGCCAGCAAAATGGGTGATAGAACTAACTCCTGATCTGCTCAAATGTGCACCTATACCACATGCACTGTGGCTAAGGATGCTGTCAGACCTGCTGCTACTGAACTCTCTGAGGAGATGCAGAACTGCCATCTGTCTATTGCAGCTCCTGCTGTGGTTGGTGTTTTTCTACCATTGCAGCCTCTGAAATCAACTTCTTATTTGAGACTTTCATTTTTCAATAAACTAAATATCTAGAACTCATGTTTGCAGAGAGAGAGCTTGAAAATGTGAAACCTAACTCCTACTCTATCAATAAGAAAATTTTCTAGTGCAGAATGTTGTGAGTTCACCTAATCATTTTTGAATGTTTGAGTTTGGCAAAACTGGCTAGGAAGTGCATCAGAATAAAGATTCTTCAAAATCTCATCTATCTCCCCCTCCTTAAATTACTGCCCCAAATAATACCTAGTTCTTACATAGCACTTTGCAACCTAACACTGAGCTAGTATAGGCATTTCTGAAGAGAAATTGAATGATAAAGAAGAAAGGAGTTTCCTTTTAGGGGTCTGTCAAACTCAGGGAAGCCACAGACAGAACTGGGGTCAAACCCCATAAGCACATAAATCTCCCTAACTGCATTCAATCAGGTTTTTCACATCCTGCTACCACAAATAAACATCTCCCACAGTGTCTATAGTGTCAAAATTTCCCTCAACCTTGTTTTCTGAATGAAACTACTGCAAAGGGGAAGATAGTTTGAATCTACCAGAAGAGCACGTTTCAGCTACTATTTTTTCCTTTTCACAAACAGCATCTAGTTTCTAATGCTACCCTGCGCTTTTCAGAGCACATCCCTATTATAGAGAACTGGGGAATTACCTAATTCAGCGCAGCTGGGCCTAGCTACACTTCCTGCAGCAGCAGGTTTCCTGTTAATCCCTTCACCCAGATCTTGTCTTTCTTATTCAGAGAGAAAGAGTTAACTCTTTCCCTGCCAATCCCCTGGCGGGATCTACACAACTTGGTATGGAATGAAAAATTTACACCAGATGGATTACCTTCATCATACAATAGATACTTAATTTAGATGGCAAATTGTTTTAGCTCCCAGGTGAGGTACAAACACAAAAATTCATAAACTGGCTGGACACTTGACTCTTGTGTTTATGGCACATAATAATCTTCCTGACTCCTGAATTCTTTCCACACATGAAAGGTGAGAATGAACCTCCTCCCTTTCGATAAATCCTGATCACCTAGTAATCAGCTTCTTTTCTTTTGCCAATTGTTTGTCTGCTATCCCTGGCTGTTTCTCTTACCTCCTCCTATAGCTCTTTTTTTCTTATGTTGTTTTTGGCTTGTTCTGGTCAGACCTTAAAGTTTTGGTGTCAGTCTCCTTAGAATCAGATAGTCTATCAAATGCATCTCAGTTATACAGTTGGTCCAACAACAGAGAGGGGAACTCCTTGCCTCTCATGTTGTGGCACCAATGAAGACTTTCATATGATTTTGAAACTCATCTAGACACCCTACCAGAAAAGCAAAGTACAAGCCTTTTTGAGACTGTTCAAATTTTGTTTCAGAATGGGATCTCCACTAGTGAAAAGAAGGAAAGAGAAGTTAAATATGGCTTGGGTGAAGCTCACACCACTAGTATAAGGCTTCATGGACAAAATTCCTAGCTTCATGGCTCCCATGTGCCGAATGAGTGGTACAGGGCTAGTCCATGGGCCTGATCCCGTGAGCCTGATCCAGGGTGGAGTTGGCATGCTAGACTGGCTGCAGAGGGATCCCATGTAGCAAGTGGCCCCGTGCACCAGTGTAATCCAGCCCATGGAGCTCACTATGGGTCTGAAAATTTGACAGTGGGGGAGTGGTGATAGTGTTGATGTCCACAGCTCTGGAAGCTACTACTACTGTTACAATTAGTGCTACTACCCCTCCCCTGCAGTCAAATTTTCAGATCCAGGGGGAAATACATAGGCCAAATGATATGGCCCAGATTTATCCTGCGAGCCAGAGGCTGAGCAGCATTGCCTCATACCATTTGGAAACTTCCATTCGACATCTTACAAAGAAAACTGTGTTCTTCAACGAGATATACTTGTGCAGACTTGGTGTCTATGTTGAGCTCCACTGATCACAGTGGTGTCTTTATACAGACTGTGCTTTGAACTACTGGATCTGACTGCAGGACTTCATTTGCCCACAGAGAGTGTGCACCAAATCCAGTGAATCTGTTCATCAACATTTCTGTCTTCCAAGCACAGTCAGTAATTTTTATTTATAAAAACAAGATGCTTATAGAGATCTTTATTCATATTTATCATTACAGGTCTAAATACCCATCATCTATTTTAAAAAAATTTAAATGTAAGTCTGTGAAGAACAAAATCCACTATATCTATTTTGAATTGTTCTCAATAATTCACTGAAATGACCCCACATCTATATACCTTTATCCTTCCACTTAATTTTCCCTCAGAATACTCACCCAAGGCATGCTGATTTAAATAACACTGCTAGCTTCTGGCCTATTGGGTAATCATTTAATAGCTCTGCCTCTTTCCAATGTAGAGTACTCAGTTAATTAATATTTTGCTTCCACAAGGTGGTAGAAGTGGGTAATTAATTACAGACTGTGTAACAGTTATAGTTTGGTAGTGATTACTTTTCTGTTTATCCAGGTAATGAAAAGATACCTTTGTTATTCCCTCTTCATTTATAGTTTATTGGTTATTTTTAAAATGTCCACTTTTCTTATAAATCTCTTGGTAATGATCTGCATTTATTTTTCTAGTCATGATGTCTTCTAAAGAGGTTTTAATTTAGTTAACCATGCCATTGTTTCCTCAATGCTCTTTATAACATTGACTTTTGCAGAGCACTGATCTTCGTAGTTGAGTTTTACTGGGCAGCAGGGCACCTTAATAGCTAAAATCCAAAGCCAGATACCTTGGAACAAACTGATCAAGCTATTTCTTGCTAGATGCTTAGAAAAGAAATACTGAATTGTGAATACAGAATTGAAAAGGGAGACTGAAACAAAAACTTTCAATGAGAATGACTCATCCTATACTGTCCATACTAGCATATTCCATGATGCTGCAAACTGCCAGAATAAAATAGTGAAAGAAAAGGACTTTTGTTGTTTCCTTCACATTGCTTGGGTTTTAATGGGTATTTGAATTTTAATTATCTTGTGGGAGGACATCTTTCACTTGATGCATTCATGCTTTTGCACTTATAAGATTTAAAAGTATTCCCTACAAACATGTAAAATAAAATTCTGCACTCAGTTATCATATATTTACAGTCTCTTTAGGTAAACTTTATGCTCTTCATAAAGATAAATGAAGAAATGCATAATACTGTAGGACCCAATTAAATGGAAAAGCCTTGCATGGATGACATTATTAGACCCATGGGCATGATTCTCCTTTCACCAAATTTACACAAGTGAACTCCCTTGACTTCAGTGGTGTTGCTCCAATTTAAATCAATGTCAGAGATAATTCACATCAAAAGCATAAGTAATGCAGTGTTGATTCTTGTACTTCGAAAAATAACTTTACTTTCCAGATTATATAAATGGAGTCTAGTCCCATTC
>NW_005842421.1:1040086-1062175 GCF_000455745.1 Alligator sinensis
AAGCGACTAAGAAGAATTAGCAGCCACCTCTCTTGACTCCTCTGACTGGGCTTTTCCTACATATTAAACAAAGAAGGATACAGTTCCAAAGAAGGATGCAAGGGCTTTAATTTCTTAGCATGATATCAGAGATGAATTGTCCAGTCAATTAACTTGGTTTTTTAACTTGAAAAATATACAAAAAGAATAAGGAATGGATGGTAGTTGAAAAAAGAAAAATATTTTTGTCCTTCAGAGATATTTATTAAGGTACTCCACAGATAAGGGTATCATGACTGAAATTAGCATTTGAAAAATCACCAGAAGGAACTTGATTTATTTCATGGAAACAGAGATGTCAGATTAAAGGAGGTAACATAAAGGAAACCTCTCTTATATATGTGTTGTATATTCTATTTGGCTTTGTATACAAATGCATACGTGGATCCAGGATTTTTAAAAGGTGGGTGCAGAAGCAGCAACCAGCATCGCAGGGGTGACTGCATGCCCCAGTCCCAGTCTTCCCTACTCTTAGGGTGGGCTAAGCGTGCCACAAGGTCAGAAGCTGGCATCTTTTCTTATGTCCTCAAAGCAATTAAGAATCCTACCCCCCACTTTCAGCACCAAATCTGTAATCAGTGGCATGTCCCCTCCACTCCCCTTCCATACCCCTCCCTCACTTCCCCTTCTTATGCCTCTATGTGTGGGGAAACCTGCTCATTGCTACTGATGTCCTAATCATTCCTGCCCTGCTCCAGCTGGGGATGTGGGAAGTGGCTGCATGGGGAGCTGGGCTCAGCTAGAGACAGCAGCCGAGGTCATGATGGTGGCAGGGATCATTTCCCCTTTTCCTTGCACCCACTCTCAGGCTTGGTGAACATCGGGGGTGGTGGGGTGGGACTGGGTAGGGTGGAAGAACTCACTTGCTGCTGCTGTCCTTGACTGTGCTTGGCTCCCCACACAGCCCAGCTGGAGAGGAACAGGAGTAGCTCTGAAGCCCCACCCCAGGAGCAGCTAGGGACAGTGGGAACAGTGGCAATAGCAGTGGGAGGGGGAGAATTGGAGGGGAGTGGAGATGCCACTAAGCATGGAGGGGAAGTCAGGGGGAGCGAGGACAGATGGAATTCTGACCTGCTTTGGACCTTTAAAAATGTCCCTGGTTGCAGCTCTCTCACTGTGGTCCAAAATGGGAGGTGGAACCATGTCACTGCCCTCTTTCTGGATGTCCCTCTGTATAAATATTTATAGTATTCTATATTTTTTACTTCTAAGTGATTTCAGTCACAGTTTCTGCAAAGCAAAAGCACATTCACACTTTGCTCCTCGTTACTCAGGACAAACAGCTAAAGGGGCCATTTGTCCTTGAATGACAGAAATGTCCTTATTTTCAAGATCTATTCCAGCAGGCTTTATAACATAATATTTTATCCAAGTAATTTTAAATTGCAGTAGCCTTTACTACATGAAGAAGTCACCAGTTAACAAAATTAGTGAAAATGAGAGCAATGAGCATATATGCCCTTCAGGGATAAGGCCCCACCAGGAGTGCAAAAGAGAGATTTCCTTCCCAAAGGCATTTCCTGGAGTTTCTCTGACTATCAAGATTGTTGGGAATAGAGAGTGCTTACAGAAGTTATAAAGGGCACCTCGATCACCCTGTAACTTTTTGCACTTTACACACAGTGCTTAAAGTTATAGTGCCATTGAAACCTAACACATTTGCAGCTCCTGTGCATGGGGGCTCAGTGCCTCCATTCACTGACAGAGGCCAGGTGGCAGAGGTCACTGTCGCCTGCTTTGTAAGCTGGCCAGGGCTCCAGAAGCCCCCGGCTGACTGTTAGTGTGGACAGGAGGGTTCTTGGGGGGTTCTTTGCCCCAAAGCTGATACCAGCAGGCACTACAGACCCTCTCCCTAGGGGGGTACCCGGCTAGGGCACCTTCAGCCCTGATTGGTGGCTCAATCACTCCCCTGCCCACACATAGGCAGCCAGCCAGCCAGCAAATCTCCTTGAACTCTCTGTCTCTTCCCTGTGGCAGAACAGGGGCATGATACTTAAATCTCACAGGGAACTGTGTGGAAGTTCCCTAAGGTGTTCTAATTTAGACCAGGTTCATTTACTACATGATTTAACAAGGGTTAATTTTTTGTATGATCAGCCATTTTAAAAGCACTCTACAGCCATGCCCGTGTGTTATGCTATGGCTGTAGAGTGTGTACAGGCTGCAGGTCACACAAAATATATCATTTTTGTCTTTACCCAGAGACTGTAACTTTAACTTCCAGTAAAAAATCCAGCATGGTGCTTTTTGCTAGAAAATGTTTGCAAGAAAACCTAGACATGGTTTTACTTTGACATTAATTTTGTTTTTTTAAAAAAAACACAGCTAGTTTGGTCATGGATTGCATTTAATCTAGACCACTGACATCTTAAGAATAGTAGGGGTTGGGAAGGGAGTTTAGATGAAATTTGGGGGTTTGGCCTGTTTCTAAAAAAACATTAAACCATCTGTTGGTTTAGGTAGTCTAGATGAAAACGCTTCCCAGTATTACCCTGCACCCTAGCCTACAAGCTGCTGAATTGGGAAGTAAATGGCAGCTAATCTTTGATTCTTTCAACTAAGGGAAGTACAAATATATCCACGTGATGCATTTTGATTATGTGCCTAATTTTGCATTGGAAAAAAGGAAAGAAGTGAAACAAGCTGTATTCACAAGCTATGTTAAAGGTAATAAGAACAATAACATGGTTTTGTGTTAGTCCTAGTCCTACCAGTGCTATCAAACTAGGGCTATCAAAATGGTACTCAAGGTAAGTAGAGCAGATACCTAAAAACTGAAAAGTTCCTTGAAATAGCTGTAGGCCAAAGGAAAAGTTATATTTAAATGTGCTTTCATGTTTGTTTCAGAGGACAAAAATAGTCTTGTCTATGACCATCATCAGGTCCAAGAATGGGGTAAGGGAGGTGTAGCAACAACCCCGTTTGGCTGTGCTGTTTATACACAGTGAGTTCTGAGTTCATCAGCTGAACATTACAAACTCTGGCTAGAGCTACAGATTTTACACAGCTCCAGAGTTTAAGGGGTGAATGCCATTGCTGTTCATCCCCTCCTTTCCCCTGTTCTCTAAAGCCATGCCAAACAGTGGCTCCAGACAGAACTTGAAGCAATCAGCTGATGGGCTCATACCTGGTGGTAAATTCAGAGTTCACTGAACATGCACAGCACAGCCAAAGTGGGTTTGGCCACTCCCTGAATCTTCCCTTGTTATGCTTCCTTACGATCTCCCTTTATCTACCATTATCATTCCCCACATATTGGAATCAGTCTACCAGGCCTTTAAGAAAACTCATTGAAAAGTTTAGATAGCTAGTAATTAGATTTGCCAGGTAACTCTTAGATTTATTGTGAAGAAAAAGTAAAACCTGTTACTATCAGTATCTCCACTTAAGCTACACAGGTAAAGGCATTAATTACTGGTCAAAGTAGATCAGGGCTCCTTTGAAAATGTTCTCTTTAGTGATTCAACAGGGGCTGAGATGACATGGTGTGGGCACTAAGGTGCATGGTTGATAGTCCAATGGTCACAAGTTTGAAGCCATAGCAGAAGCACTGATGGCATAGCCTGTCAGATTCAAACTAATTTGTGAATTCTGCTAGATACCTTGTCACAAGGACATGAAAAAGGAAGTGACTCAACACATAAAAAAGCTGAACAATTCACAAAGAAGTTTGTGAAGACATTGTTATATTGAAATGCTACTGGACTGCTTAAATCACTGGTCAGCAGCCTTTTAAGGCTGTGGGCTGGATTGACCCAGGTGGGGCCAGAGGTTGGGAGGGTAGGGGAAGGGCAGGCATTAGGATCCAGTTGCCACTGTTGCTTTCCCCTGACCCCCAGCATGGGGAAAACACCTACTGCTATCACTTCTATGTACCGGCATGTGGAAAACACCTGCTACCACTTCTTTTCCCTGCATCATACAGTGCCACTGAAACCTCATGTCCATGGGCCAGGTTGCTGACCCCAGGTTTAAATTGTGAGTGACAGCATTTTATTCTCTCCAATGGATTGGAAAAAATGACCTTTGATTAGACATCTTGAATTTGATGAAAAAAATATAAATGGGATGAGAATTCTGTTTCAAAATTAAGTTTGAGAGAAAGTAGGAAAGATTTAAGAGCTCAACACCATGCAAAAGGAATAGTATGGGCAGCTTCACAACCTTTTATTTATTAGACTTTTCTCTGTTTTGGACCTTTAAAAATCTGGAATGACACATGAAGCCTATGTGATACCTGAATCCAATAAGCCACTCAATCTTTTCTTTACCACAACAACACAATACTGGGAGAAATGTATGAGAAATCTAATCAAAGCTGTCACCCATTTTATTGAAAGGCAAAACTTTCTGGTTTTCTGCTATCTAGTAACAGCTTACATGTCAGTGTCTTTGCAATAAATCACAGCAAAGAATTTAAATGAGGATTTAACTGAGTAAATATTGGAAACTGAGGAAACAAACCCAGCCATCTACTTTCTCTTGATCCTATGACACGTTCATAATTTGCTAGCTAAAATATCCTAGCTAAATACCACATCTAGTATAAAGCTGTTGCTTTTCCAGATAAATTTTCTCTTTGAAAACTTAAATTTGGTTTGCTCTCTGGCAAGAATTCTCAGGCTTGCTTGATCATACAAAGTCAAATTTTCGAAAGTGAACTCTAATTTTGGATAATCTCAATTGTTGGCTTCCCCCATGTTGACACTATTAAGTCCTTTGGAAATAGTCCTCTTCCAAAGAATGGCAGCTGCCTAGGGTATTATCACTGTGAAAAGATACTCAATGTTTCTTTTCACACAGTTTTTCCCTACTACTGATTTCTTGTATTCGCTACAGCTCTGAAAAAAATTGCCCAAATAGTCATCAAGCTGCATACTAAATATCATGTTAATATGAAGATATAATGCATCTGTTATGAAGGGGAAGAGGTAAGTTGACCTCCACATAAGGAGGGGAAAGTAAAAGATTTATAATTACTAAGAGTGGTTCAAGGTCAAGTCAGTATCATCATGTCAGGAGACTTCAGAAGCCCTTTCAGAGGAGTGAGGCAAGAAAGAATATATGGTGAATTTCTTGAGGCCTCTTTTCCTACTAAAAACAGAATGAGGAATAAATCTTTGGAAGAAAGTTACTGCTGTTAAAATTACTAGCAATTTGTAGCCTATTTTATCAACATTTTTCATCAGTGATAGGTGCTATGGGAAAGCAAGATTGATCTTGTTAACCCAAGATCTGCCTCCTTCTGAAGCAGGTCTTGAAACTGGAGAATGGTAATTAACTCCCCACAGTGCTGTTTTTATTAACTATAACTAATAATTCCAGCTGGGATTTTGGCAGGACGTGTCTATTTTAAATATGAGCATCACTTACTCAGCAGCACTTAGAAGCACATGGAGGTTTGTCAAAGCAATATTTCATTTCAGAACAACTGAGTCATCTACCACATATACAGTACATTTTCTAAGAATTACGCAAGTGGCCTTGGAAAAAAGTAGACTATCTAGGTTTTATGAGCATCAGTGAAGGAAGCAAATTAACACAACAACTTTGAAAATAATATTCTTTTGTTTTCTGAAAGTAGCCACTAATTTCAGGCTGATTAATGTACATTTATAGCATGGTGAACTAGGAATTCCTAGTTAATCAGGGACTGCTGCTATAAGGCTGTCACTAAGAGACTTATGCACCCTATCCAGTACTGCAACCTGAAAAGTGGGAGAAGTTTTGTTTTGGTTTTCTTGCTGCTGCCAGCATGTGCATTGAGAGGTCATTTATACACCAATTTTCGACAGAAAAAACAGAAATGGCAGGTCCCTCCCCTCCCACTCCCTCTTCCCCACCCATAGCACCTCTGGATAATGCTCCTGCACCATGTGCTGCTGTTTTGCCCTTCCTATTCCCAGAGACAGAGCTGCTGCACAGTGCAGAAAGAAGACAGATGACAAAGGGTGAGGTACCCCACAGCTTTATGGCACCTCTCTCCATTAGGCAGTCCCTAGGTTTTATGCCCCAGTCCCCACCCATCATTACACTACTAGTTAGGATGGCCACGGACACATCCCCAGAATACCCCTTGGTGAGAAGCAGGACCACTACCCCACTTACCCAATCAGTGGTGAGGGGTGGGTCTGCCTCAGCCAATCAGCAGAGAGGGGCGAAGCTACTAGGCCACTTGGCCAATTGGTGGCAAGGGGCAGGGTCACCACAAAAAGGCCATCTCCCTCCCTCCCTCCTTTCCTTCCCACCACCCTGGCTGCCTCAGAAGCCAGCGCTTTGTGGCTATCCACTGCCCTACATCCAGGCACAGGCAATAGAATCTTCAGGACAAATGATTGACATGTATTTCCATCAATGAACTGAAAAACAGGACTTTTGCGGTCTGTTCCTCATTCAGAAAACAAAAGCAGACAATGGGTTTAAAAACAAGCAAATCCATTACAAAACAGGACCGATAGCCTACTACTGTTGTCTCTAGAGGAACTGTTTAACATAACTTTTTACCTTAATATTTTAGGGATCCACATGGTCAAATAGCAGTCACATACAGTGAGTGGGAGAGGAAAACAAACCAAAGCTAACAATGTACAAAAGATAGGCGTGAAAGAACTAAAGCAGAGAGTAAGAATTATTCATTGTAATTTCTTAATTGTAAGTTATAGTATACTTGGTATATTTGACTTTCTAGCTTTTTGAAATGGCAGTATCACATTTAAGGCCTAATTTCATTACAGCAATTAAGCTTTGCTTAGCATTAAGCAGGTACCTTAGCAACACTGGTATCAGTGGGAAGTATTATGCATACAGGTGATGGGGAGGTGTGCCCCAGCCGGTGCCTCCCCTGAGAAGCTCTGGCATGTAGGTGTGCACCAGCCGGTGCCTCCCCTGAGAAGCTCTGGCAGCACATCTGGTTTTGCCGGCAGCACTTCCAGTTTTGCTCCTAGCATTCACAGGGTGAACCCAACTCACAGCCCCACATTGGCAATTGACCACTGGGCCCCCTCTAGACTAAAGAGGCACCAGTCGCCCATATTCTCAGGGCTCTGGAAACACGGGACTAAATCTGGACTTTGAGGTTAGGCATGCCATGCCGAGTCATGCACCTTTCCACCCCAGAGCTGGCTACATGTTAGATTGGTTCTGGACCCCATGGCAGCTTCCAAGTGTCGTGGAAGAAAAAAAAAATCTTGCCACCCCTGTACAGTGGGAGCATTGGTCCCAGACCCAGGCTGGACTTTACAGCTTTCTGACTCAGTACCCAACAGCCGCAGCCCAAGACCAGAGAGCTGGGCCAAGTGCCAAAATTTTCCACAGCCCTGGCCGACACCAGCACCACACTCACATGCAGAGGTTTGCCCAACGTCATCCCACACTAAAATAAATAAATAAATAAGAACAACCCCCAAACACTGGAAGGAGAATCCTATGCCATGCAAGAAGAGGCGAGAGGCAGCCACAAACATCCCCCTTTTCCCTGTCTGCACCCTGCCTACACCAAGACTACACTTACATTCAGACATTTGCACAACACCATGCAATAATAAAAACATCGAAATCAAATGCTAGATGGTCCCGTACCCTGCAAGAACAGATCAGAGGCAGCCACAAACACCCCCCTTTCCCCTGCCTGCATCATGCACAGCCTCAGAGACCCAACAAAAGCCTCCAAAGATGCTGGCTTCTTTGTGCTTGATCCTCAAGTCTCCCAGCTGCCCCAAACTATAAAAAGAACAGAAAAAGCCATATTGGCATGACCATCTTCCCCTTACTCACACACACTCGGTGTGCTCCAGTTGAAGAATGGATTGAAATATGGGCCTTGGTGTGTCATGCCAAAGCGTGCAACTTTCCATCCTTTCTATCCAGGAGCCCCACCACTTCTTCATTCTAAGCCAGACAAGTAGGCTGATGCCAGGCTCTCACCCAGACAGCCTTCCCCAGCACCACGCCTAAAAAAAAAAAAGGAACCCATTGACAGATAGGCCAGTGCCCTGCAAGAAGAGGCCATAGGCAGCCACAAACTTTCTGCTCTTGCCTGCGAACATTATGCACAGCCCAGCTCATACAACAAAAGATTCCAGGGCTGCTGGCTTCTTCGTGCTCATGCATCAACAGTCTTGGCTGCACCAAAATTCAAAAAGAACAAAAAAACCCCATTTTGGCCTCCAGTAGTTCCCCTACCTCACACACCCTCCAAATGCTCTGATTGAAACAAGGGCCTAAATCTGGGCCTCAGTGTGGCATGCCAAGGCCTCAACTTTCTGCCCCGAAGCCTTGCCACTACTCTGGTTCTGGGGACCATGGCTGCTTCCATGTGTCCTGGTGGAGAAATAATTCCTGGACCCAGGGGGGCCCAAAAACACACCCAGGCTTGAACCTGCAGCTCTATGGCCCCAGAAACAGTACATCCATCTCCATAACAGACAAGTCAGCTGAGTCCAGCCTTTCACCCAAACTGCCTTCCCCAGCACCCCACCAAAAAAAAAAATAAACAAAAAAAACCCCTTGACACATGGGCCAGTGCCCTGCAGGAAGAGGCCATAGGCAGCCACAAACTTCCCCCTCTTGCCTGCCAGCATCATGCACAGCCCAGCACATACAACAAAACTTCCAGTGATGCTGACTTCTTTGTGCTCGGGCATCAACAGTTTCTGCTGCCCCAAAATTCAAAAAGAACAAAAAGCCCCCATTTTGGTCCCCAATAGTTCCCCTTTCTCACATACCCTCCAAATGCTCCAATTGGAACAAGGGCCTAAATTTGGGCCTCAGCGTGGCATGCCAAGGTCTCAACTTTCTGCCCTGGAGCCTTGCCACTACTCCATTTGGTTCTGGGGACCATCGCTGCTTCCATGTGTCCTGCTGGAAAAAAAAGTCCTGGAAACAGGGGGGACCAAGAACACATGTGGGCTTGAATGTGCAGCTCTATAGCACCACAGAGAACACACCCACCTCTGTACCAGACAAGTTAGCTGATGCTCGCCAGACTGCTTTCCCCAGCACCATGCCAAAACAAAACAAAACAAAAAAACCCTTGACACGTGGGCCAGTGTCCTGCAGGAAGAGGCCATAGGCAGCCACAAATATCGCCCTCTTGCCTGCCAGCATCATGCACAGCCCAAGACATATAAGAAAAGCCTCCACGGCTGCTGGCTTCTTCGTGCTCAGGCATCAACAGTCTCAGCTGCCCCAAAATTAAAAAAAAACAAAAAACCCCATTTTGGCTCCAAATAGTTCCCCTTCCTCACACACTCTTCAAGTGCTCCGATTGAAACAAGGGCCGAAATCTGGGCCTCGGCATGGCATGATGTGGCCTCAACTTTCCTCCTGGAGCCTTGCCACTACTCTGATTGGTTCTGGGGACCATCGCTGCTTCCATGTGTCCTGGTGGAAAAAAAAGTCCTGGACACAGGGGGGCCCAAGAACACACCCAGGCTTGGACCTTAAGCTCTATGGCCCTAGACACAGTACATGCACCTCTAAACAAAACAAGTCAGCTGATACCAGCCTTTCACCCACACTGCCTTCCCCAGCACCACGCCTAAAAAAAAAAGAAAAAAAAAAAGGAACCCCTTGCCAGATGGGCCAGTGCCCTGCAAGAAGAGGGCATAGGCAGCCACAAACTTCCCCCTCTTGCCTGCCAGCATCATGCACAGCCCAAGACATGCACCAAAAGCCCCCAGGGTTGCTGGCTTCTTTGTGCTTGGGCATCAACATTCTCGGCTGCCCCAAAAATCAAAAAGAACAAAATAACGCCATTTTGGTCCCCTATAGTTCTCCTTCCTCACACACCCTCCAAGTGCTGTGATTGAAGCACAGGCCTGAATCTGTGTCTCGGCGTGGCATGCCAAACTCAGATAGGCGTTCGGTATGCCATGCCGAGGCCTCAAATTTCCACCCCGGAGCCTTGCCACTACTCCATTTGGTTCTGGGGACCATGGCAGCTTCCTTGTGTTGTGGTCAAAAAAACATTTCTATATGATTAGACAGCCCCATACATCCATGTGGTGTAGGCAAAATAATTTTTGTTTTCTGGATGTGGGGGTCCAGGTGTGAGTCCAGGCACACACCCAGGCTTTACCTTGCAAGTCTTTGGTTCTAGATTCAACACACACACCCTTATGCCACACAGGCATGCCAAAGCTGTGGTCAAGCTCACTTCCATGTCCTTTCCTGCCCAGCTGCACGCTCACATACTACATTCTCCCACCTCCGAGCCACACTTTAAAACAAAACAAAAAACAACTACAAAAAAGCAAAAAATGTAAATCCTTGAGGCATGGCCCTGTTCCATGCAAGAAGAGGGTAGAGGCAGCCGTAAACATCCCCCTTTCTCCTCCCTGCATCATACAGAAGCTCAGAGACCCAACAAAAGCCTCCAGGGCTGCTGGTATCTTCATGCTCGGGCCTCCCATCTCCATTGGGTGTTTAGCATTCCACACCGAGGCCTGCACTTTTCTATCCTGGTGCCCTGCCAGTTGTCTGATTGGCTCTGGAGAGCATGTCAGCTTCCATGTGTCATTATGAAAAAAAAAGGCTTCAGAGCTCCTCTACAGTGGGAGAACTAGGCCCAGACCCAGACTTGAAGTTTTAACGTTCTGGTTCAGTAGCCAAGCCCCTACACTAGACAAGTCCATTATTTTTCCCCTGGTGTATACCAGGGCCACACTTGCATACAGACATTTGCTCAACACCACCCCACACTTTAAAAAAAAATGTTCAAAGCTGGACAGTGTCCCATGTCATGCAAGAAGAGGCCAGAGGCCAGAGGCAGCCACAAACATCCCCCTTTCTCCTGCCTGCATAATACACAGCCTCAGAGACCCAACCAAAGCCTCCAGGGCTGCTGGCTTCTTTGTGATTGGGCCGCACTTCTCCCAGTTTCCCCTTTTTGCTGCCTGTACCCTGCCTACACCATAGGCCCACTTACATTCAGATGTTTGCCCAACACCACCCCAGACTAAAATAAATAAATAAAAAAAAATCAAACACTTGATGGATGGTCCTTTTCCATGCAAGAAGAAGCCAGAGCCAGCCATGAATACCCGCTTTTCCATGCCTGCACCCTGCCTACTCCAGGATCACAATCACATGCAGACATTTGTCCAACAACACCCCACACTAAAAAAACAATAAAAATCCAACACTGGATCAAGGGTCCTGAGCCCTGCAAGAAGAGGCCACAGGCAGCCACAAACATTCCCCTTTCCTCTGCCTGCATCGTGCACAGGCACACAGACACAGTAAAAACCTCTAGGGCTGCTGACTTCTTCCTGCTCAGGTCTCAACTCTTTCAGATGCCCCAAAATTCAAAAGGAACAGAAAAATCTGATTTTGGCCTCACCATCTTCCCCTTCCTCAGAGACACTCCGTGTGCTCCTATTGAAGCATGGGCCTAAATCTGGGCCTTGGCATGGCATGCTGAACCCCAAAGGCCTGCAGCTTTCCACCCTGGAGTCCTGCCACATGTCTGGTGGGGCCACTTACCAGGTGGGGCCAGCGAGAATTGGGGGAGGCTTTCTTCCTCCAGGCACCACCTGGGGTTACTAGGAATAATGGCCACAAATTGTTAGAGAGAAGGTTCAGGCTGGACATCAGGAGGCATTACAGTTAGGGCTGCCAGGCTCTGGAATGGGATCCCAAGTGAGGTGATGCTCTCCCCTACCCTGGGGGTCTTCAAGAGTAGGCTGGACAGATATTTGGCTAGGGTGATATGACCATGGCACCCATTCCTGCCTGGGGCAGGGGGTTGGACCTGATGATCTGTTTAGGTCCCTTCTGACCCTAAGCACTATGAAACTATGATACTATGAAAATGAGCTCATAGTAGCTTCCATGTGTCATTGTGAAAAAAAAATTCTTAGTGCCCCTGTACAGTGGGGGCTTTGGGCCCAGCCCCAGGCTTAAGCTTACTACCTTCTAGCTGTGTACCCAGCTGCCAAACTCCTAAGCCAGAGAGGCAGGCCAAGTGCCAAAGCTTTCCACTTTCCCTGCCTACACCAGGACTGCACTCACATGCAGATGTTTTCCCAACACCACCCCACGCTAAAAAAACCCAAACAATTGTTGACAGATGTTCCTATGCCCTGTTGGGGTATGGGGGGCAGGGGGGCATGTGCCCCCTCTGAGGTTGGCACTTGCCAGCTGGGGAGTGGGGAGCACTGGCCGGTGCTGCTCTGAGAAGCGCCAATTGCACTTTCAGTTTTGCTGGTGATACTTCCTATTTTGCCACCAGCACTTCTGAGGTCAACCCTGCCACGCCCCCCCAGTCTGCGATCTGCCACTGGTGCCCCCCCAGAGTTAGGAGGCACCAGTATCCGTTCTTACACATAAGTGCTTGGCTGAGCAAAGATGGATTTAAACATTTTCTGAATTCTAGTGTATAAGCCTCTGCATATCTTGCTTAACAATTCCTTCAGTATCTGTATGTTACTATTTATAGTATAGTGATGCCCATAACATGCAAGATACTTCAGAACATGTAGGAAGACAGAAAGTGTCTTAAAGGATTACAAAATGAAACAAATTTCACTCCTCTACAGGAAGGGAGAAAGTCTTGCTTAAAGAGATTACCATTTTTAACAACCTTAACCCCTGTAAAATTAAGAACAACAAAGCAAAAGTAGAAAATATACATGTAATGATGCTTAATACAATGGTTTGTTCTACTGCTTAATTCCTTTAAGATTCCTTTTAAATTTCTTTCTTATGAAAAAGGGAAAATTAAGTATTATACTGAATAGAACTTCAAGAACTAGATGATTTGCTTAGGTCCCTCATGACCTTACCAACTATGAAACTAAGTCTCATGAAGATAATGGGATCACAAGGAGTAGTATGCTACCTGATATGAGTAAAGGTATCACTTTTCCAAAGTACCCTTTATCTATCTGTTCATAGTTTCTGAGCTTAGTATTGCCAACCCCAAGAATTCAAAAGGCATTAGTCAAAGTTCATCTAACAAATAAATCAAGAGATTTTTGAACATTATGTTGGAGATTCTTTTTATTTTCCTTCTGTTTTTCAAAACTTTAAAGTGAGTTTTTTAGCCTTTTTTCTGACCACAAGGGCCAACAGCTAACTTTTATTTTTAAAATGCAAGCAAATATTCTAATGTACTGACATGACTCTGAGAGCTGGCACTTTAGGAAAAAAAATCGCAGAAATATTACAAAGCTCATGGTACAAGCATAAAAATTGCAATATTTTGTCCCAACAAATTCATACTTTTAATGTTATGTACATTAATATCTTAGTGAGGAAAATGGATGTACTTACACATACAACCTATGAGTGTGTGTTTGTAGGATCAGGACTCTAGTAAATAGCATATGTCATTGGTTCTGAACGCTTGTTTACAAGACTCACTAGAATGGCAGTCTGGATTAAAAACACATTTCAGCACATAGCTCATACTAAATTCTCTCTGGAGTCTATCTTCTTTCTTCTTTTTCTGTCTTTGCCACATCTTTATTTTACATGACTGCCCCCCTGATTCAACCTTGAGTCCAGGCTTAACGTACCTCTTGGGAAACAAGATGTTTCTGCCAAGAATTCTTTATGTAAAAATCCCCTTTCCTAGCTCAGAGTCTCTTAACAAATCAGTTCTTCTCAGCTGGAGTGTTATCTACTTTGGCTGAGAAGAGATTTGGAAAAAGAGGTGTGAAAGAAAAGCAACTCTGTTTCATGTGGGGTAGTATCATCTGTCAGGCACATTGCTACTCTCTAGCTGGAATGGTAGTTGCAGTCTGCTTTTTGGTGTTTCAGTCTCTTCAGCTTTCCACTTGGCTTCCTCATAAGAAAGAGATTTCATTAATATAGCTTTCCTACTTACTCTGACTTCTCCCTTTAAATCTCATTCTTTCTCTTGAGACTGGGCCTTTCAGCACTTGTAGGGACCTTTGCCTACACAGCTTTGCTTGTGAGTTCTTAGAGCAAAAAGGGATCTTCACAGTATATGTAAATACTGTACATATGTTAGATGTGCAAATATGATGCACAAGATAAACCCAATGATTTCAGATAAGAATTCATAAGATTAGTACAGATGTTCAAAATGCATGGTGTGGGATCAATCTAAATTACATGATTTTCTGTAAGTGGTAGTGTTTGGTAGCGAATAGTATTCATGTTCACCCTTTGGGGTGGGAGTGGGGTGTGGGTGCAAAGGCTGCCTGTACTGGATGAGGCCTCCAGTTTGGGGGCACTCCTGCATGCCTCCCAGTATGCCCCACGGGCTCCCTGGGCTGCCAGACACTGCCAAATGTGCCCAAGTGCCCAGGCAACCCCATATTGCCTACCGGGCATAGGCAAACATGCCCTCACAACCCCTCTCCTCCAGTACTCTGGGACCCTGTAACTGGCCAAAAAAGCCTTGCAGCACCCAGGGTGTCTATGGCCTGGGTATCTGCCAGCAGTGGTCAAGCCATGGAAGTCACAGGTTTGCCTCCATGCAGGCAAACCTTATTTTCTGTCCCCTGTCACCCCAATCCATCAGAGGTGAACTGCCTGCACTAGCTCCTGCTCAGGAGTTGGGAGGGAAAGAAGGGGTTCATGCTATGGTCTGGGTGGCAGGGTGCCTGGCTCTAGCCACTGAGATGTGGTATGTGGAAGCCAGAGTCAGGTTCCATGGGGTTCCCTGGCTGGGTGTGTGGGAGCCAGGGTTGGGCTCCGTGGGCCTGGGCCTGAGCGTAGGAGTTCTCCTGGGCTCAGTATCAGGTGTGTGTGTACATCATGGGGTGCTTCATGATGGGGTGTTCTGGGGCACAGAACAGGGACATGGGTGACCAGGTCTCGGGACTCATATAGGGGACACAGATGTCTCCCTTCCCCCCCACTGCCTACCTGTAGCTGACAGATGGCTGGAGGCAGGAGGCACAGTTGGAGAGAGGGTCTATACTGACTCAGCTCTGGGAGAGCTCAGAGTTGGGGCCTTCTGTGTGCTCAGTCAGGGCAGCCAAGCATGGGCCAAGTGCTAGTGCACTTTCCTGTGATGGAAAGTTGCAGCAGGGTGCTACGAAGGAGGTTGGGAGAGTGGAGGACAACGATCTAACTTGAATCAATAGGGGATTTTATACAGAAGTTCAATTCACCAGTCTAACCTAAATCAATTAGATTTGACTGCACATCGAACCAGGTTTATCTTAGACTGGGTCTGCAATTTTAGACCAGTCTATGTGTGCTGAATACTGTAAAGTTACAGGTTTAGATCAATTTCTGGTCACTTAGGCTGGTTTATGTATAATACCTGTGTCTAGCTATATAGGCTATATAGTGTTAAACAACTCTAACCTGTTGTGGTCTTTCTGAGTCCTTTGAAATAGAAAGATGGCTGCATTATTTTCCCATCATCAAAAAATGAATGAAAGTTAGGAGCTGACATTTTCTGAGGAGTGCCTTGAGTGTGCCACTAAACTCAAACTCAGTGGCTCACTAAACAGTGAGCCACTGTTTTAGAAATGTGCACAGGGAGCTCTAGCAGCATAATATAACACCAAGAGATCACAGGAAGTTATACTTCAGTGGCACAAAATATTAGAACAAATCTCCCAGACTGATTCTGATTGAGATTGGGTTTCCAATGTCTTATATGCAAGTCATATTCATGAAATCTACCTCACCAAAAGTGTTTTTATGATGAAATATACTTTAGGCACATGCACTCTTAAGTGCAGCCTACAGTTATTTGGAATGCAGCACTGATAATAGTCTTAATGGGCTCCTACAAATATACATGAATAAATATATATGAGATTAGTGCATTCTGTCAAGTACTTGTGCCAGCAGAGTTATTTTTCATAGCATGATGACCAACAAATCCTTTGAGGTATAAAACCTTGAATAAAAGTACAATTTTAAATTAGTTGTGACTGTCAAAAAATCAAAAAGGGCCTAGAAGAAAAAGATGCCTTAAACCACTTGACCCCATCATAATAATTTCAAAGGCTGTCATATGAAAGACCAGAAAAAGCTCAGAAATATTATATACCAAATCTCATATAAATCCTACTGTGTTGAACAGAGAAACACCTAACATTGTCCATTCTTTTAAAAAGAGTTTCACAAAAGTCAGATGAAATAATTTACTGTTCTACAGGTTATGAGAGCAAAACATCAGAGATTCAGTAACTAGATACCGTATTTGCTCAAATCTAAGATGACCTGAAATTTAAGATGATGCAAGAATAATTAGCTTTTATATATGGAAAATTTGTAAACTAATTATACTTTCCCATGAATAGAATCTAATTATTAGAGGATTATCTTGAATTCATCCCCCGCCCACTGCCACAACAAGGAAAATAGTGGCTGGGGGTAGGGGTGGGGGTATAACAGGAAGCCAGAGGCTCCTGTTACTTTAAGGGATGCTGCAGCACATTAAGCTGGCTGTGTGGGGGCTGGCAGCTAGGGAGCAGGCTATCTGCTAGGAATCTAGCTGCCAGAAAGCAGGCAGACTAGTAGCCATGCAGATAGGGTTACTCCTTAGGGAGTAACTATTCCAGGACCTAGCTGCATATTAGTAAGCTGCACTGGGGTAGGCATGTAGGCATCCCAGAAGCATAGAGCCACAAGTAGATTAGCTAAGCTGCAGCAGAGAAAGGCAGGCCGGTCATCAGACCAAAATGGAAACCCCTGTGTGTGTAACTGGAAGGCCAAGTGACAGGAAGGGTAGGGCTTTGGGATGCACATAAGACCACTGAGACCAGACAGTAGGTCAATCTGGCCCTATAGGAAGGCTGCAGGAGGCAGCTTGGAAGGCCCCCAAGCCACCTAAGAGAGCCAAGCTGACAGGCCTCCAAGGGAGGTAGGATTTGTAAGAACATTGGCCCAGATTGGGGAAGATTTTTAGTTTGCAAGGCAGCTTGCTTAGGTTTATGTTGTTTTTATATTCGGAGTAAGAACTTGAGGACCAGACTGTGGCTATAGGGGAGGTCTGGAGACCATTTGGTGGTGGCTTATGGGGCACTTAGAAGCTGAAAGCCTAGCCATGGGTCAGGGACTCTGGGCCTGGGATTAGTTTAGTGGAAGCAGCCCAGCTTGGGGTCAGGGGTCCAGGATGCTGAAGGCTGGGAAAGGACCACAGCCATTGTGTGATGGCCAGGGGCCAGGGAGCAGAAAGCTGGAGTTAGAGAAGGCTTAATATAGGGGTTAGCATGGAGGGTCAGGTACCCAGAGCAAAGAGAGAGTTTTGCCAGGCCAGGGGCCTGGTGAGTTGACTGGAGAGTGACAGATGGACCAGGGGCCTGGTGGACATCTTAAGGTACCATCTGCAAGGCATGGGCATGGCTGTAGGGGCAGAAGGAGGCCACGTAAGGCAACTGGTGCCCCTGGGGCATGGAGGGGGCCAAGAAGGCCCCCACTTAGGGCTTAAGGGATAGAAGTGGGGTCTACTGGGCATGGGAGGGACCCTGTAGCCAAAAAAACAGATGAGGGATCATTCTGGGACCTGAGGCAGTATCCCTTCTATAATAAATTAGTTCCATCAAGGCATGGCAGGAAAGAGGAAAAGGGAAGGTATCCTGAGGAGCAGGAGCCACATGGCCACTATGGGGCCCAGTCCTGCTACAGGGGCCAGGCTGCAGGGGGGGGTCATGTGGCCCCCTTGCCCTCGGCCGCCCCCAACTTCTTCCCCCTGTACACCTCCTGCCCCCACCCCCACTGGCACCCATGCCACCTCCAGCTCCCCACAGTTTCTGCCCCTCCCCCTACTCTCCATGATCTCTGCCCCTTCCATGATCTGTGTGTGACTGTAAGGATGGAAGGAGCAGGGGAGGGCACAAACTGCAGAGGGAAAGCAGGGTGGGGGTGGGGGGGATCAGGAGATGCTTTATAAAGGAGATGCTTTGTGTTAATTTGAAACACAAGGGACCAAAAGAACACTGACTTCGAAATAAACATATCCATAGTAATTTGCGTGTGTGCAAATTACTAGACCTACACACAGACTTAGTTCACCTAAAATTGCTCATTTTAACTTGTTGCAAACTGCCACACATTTCAGCACAGGTATTCCATAAACACACTTTTGAGCACCACTCTTGTATCTACTTATGCATAGTACAAATTATGCATGATATTACTCAAGAGCCAAAACGCTCATGATTTACTATATAGTTCATTGTGTTGGGCCCCAGCAGAGTCAACATTGTTTCAAGCCATGGTGACTCCACAGCCCAGCACTGCTTAGTACGTGTGTATATTCCAGATACACCCCCCCACCCCTAAAGGATCTATGTGCTAATTAGCCCCAACTTGCAACTAGAACCAGGTGTTCTTGTCATGAGTCCTGGGACCCTCCAAAAATGTATATGCAGATGAGGTGTGTGGCTGTCAGTCTGGCACACAGTGGGGCAGAGCCACACTGGTCTAATGTGATGGCTTAAGAGAGAGGGTGGTGAAGAAACAGGAATCATTTGGAATGGGAAATGAAAACACTGCTCAGCTGTGGAAGTGAAGAGGAATTTGAAATGTATTTGAGTTGAAAAAGAGTCAGCGCTGAGGGAGACAGAGCACAACGAGCATTTTATCTTATTTAGATAGGCTGCACTAACCTATCTTTGTGGTAGGTTCTCATCAGCATGTTTGTGCCATATGGGCCATATGTTTTATGTACGTGCTTAGTGTGGGCTGCATTTAAGCAACTTCACTGTCAGTTTCCATGACTGAGCACTTGCTGCTTCTAGCAGCAGTTTAATGCTAGGCAGTGTATTTAAGGGAGTTTTCCTGTATGTGAATATAAGATGAGGGGCTTTTCACCTCATACTAAATGGGGGGAAAAAGTCTTATTTTTAAGTTAATATGGTAAATTATAATATGCCTAGGCCAGTGTCAGGAGTATTATAGGAACAATAATGCGCAAATAATACAAGATTCAACATTTCAGTGTGGTTTCTGTCATATCTCAATTTAAATAAAAGGAAGAATCAATCCAGAAATAGTAAAGGGAAAGTAAATTGAAACTTTCAATTCTTTAGCAATAAAGACCAGAAATAACTTCATCTCTAGATCTGCCAATATATTCAGCTTTTAAGCAGCTCAACAATATTTTCTCTTTTTCTTTTAATTTAACTTTTTTTGAGTTAAAACTGTTAGGGAAAGTGTCAAGAGTCTTTCCTTGAAGGACAAAACTGTGTCTCTGTTTCCCATTGGAATTTACGAGCATAAAATAAATGAAACATCAGCTTGCAGCATGCTTTCTGCACAATGTAAATTCTGTTCTCTTCTGAAGAGATTCAAATAACATATTGACATGAAAAACACACACACATGCACATAAAGGAAAGGCTAAATATAGAGTATATAATTGACTCTGCCTGCAAACTTAATTGCTACTGACACACATCTGGAAGTCAACAGGAACTTTATTAATGGGTATACTGCCCAGCATACTGCCCTTTAGAAATGAAAATATCAAATCTCCTTAGCAAACTTTCATGAATATCTTAGAATGAGAGATTTATTTATTTATTTATTTATTTTGTGGATAAAGTTCCAGGTGAGCTCCTCATATTAAAAACACATTGACATTTTATAATGAATACATTTAAAAATCCTTCAAAAATGCTTCAGATATTTTAAAAGATATCAAAGCTTTGGTTATTTTTTGGATTGTTTTTCAACCTATGAATGACAACAGTTCTACATTTATGCTGTTTCACAGAGGAAAAACTCCTTTGAATGTCTCTTTATAAACTTGGTTACTTCAGTGCTAGGGCTGGTATTATTCCTACTAGGCTGATAATAACACTGTGCTGAGATCAGAAACATGGTACAGTGGCACAAAGAAAGGGAAAATCTATTAGAAAGAGAGCATGAACCTAGTCTGCCACTAGCCCTAATAAATGGAGTCATTTTTAAACCTTACCTATGAAACACCAAGGAAAAATGAAGAATTCTCAGATGTCCTTACAGCTCGTATCTACAATCCTTTCGCCTCATCACAAAACATATTATTCCAACACATAAAAGCCTCTAGTAAGTGGCTAATTACCAGCGCTTGATTGTAGTGAAGTGCAAGTGAAGAGCAAACAGTAAAGAAAAATGCTATTTAAAAATGAAATGACTGAGTACTTCCAGTGAATTCAGTAGCACCACAGCTCTTGATGGGCTCCAGATTGCTTCCAGTAGCTCCATGGTATCTCTAGTGGTTTTCAAAAACTGAAAGAGATTCAGGTTAATCATTTCCATATAAGTAACAAGGTATATATACCCTCTTCTTGGCTCAGCTCCATTTTCAATGTGCCATGCTAGAGTGACAAAAGAAGGATTGAGAGCAGCCTTAATAGGGCAGGAAAGAATCACTCAATGGCATAGTACAGGCAATAATCTGTGCCATCTGCTTCAGGCCTATCCAGTGCACTTAGGGTAGGAGTGGGCCTGCTGGAGAGTGGTGTGCTGTGGCAATCCTGAGCCTGGGACCAACCCCATTGGTGCAAGATACATCCTAGCTGCTTTAACTTAGCTTGGGTGGTGCGGGGGGAGGTTGAGTCCTTCCACACACAGGAAAACAAGGGCCATGAGAAAGCCAAGAGCTACCTTATTGCCACTACCTTAAGCACTTACCTAAAAAATTATGTATAAATTAAGGCTGTAAAGGTTGTGGTTCCAAAAAAAGAGACAAATTACTGTAACATTGCTTGGGGGAGGGGTGGGTTGTTTTCACTGGAGCCCATTTATGGAGTTATTAAATGTATGATGTAAACATTGGAGGCATAGTCCTTATATGGATATTGGGGTAAAGGGATTATGTTTCCACTTTCCTTTTATTCCCTGTCTACTTGTTCATAGACACTTCTTATTACAAAGTCCAGTGGAGGCTCAAAGCAGACCACTGACTAAAACAGATGCTCTGGTGCTTTCTCCAGAACTTATAGATGCCATTTCTGTGTCACTTGGTAAATTCATCCAACCACAGCTGTAGGTGTCTTGGTTCCCTAATATATGACATGAGTTGAACGTGTAGCAGTGGCTCAGCCAGTGCAGCATTAGTATGTATGGTCCACCTTGGATTTCCCTTGCTTTTGGGTAGTTGGCTGATTTTACTGCTTAAAGCAAAAAAGTCTTCTCCTTTGGGGCATAAATGAACATAATGCATTCTTGATGCCAAACACTCTAAATTAGGGATGTCAGAGAAATCTCTGTTTTCCTGAACAGGGACCAGGATATCCCAGCTACCAGAGGTAGGGACAATCTTGGGGATAGTTCTATCAAGCCTTCAGTCAGTGCAGATGTAGTTAGGGATCTTCTGGAAGGGCTAGACATTTTTAAATCTGCAGGTCCAGATGCCCTCCACCCAAGGGTGTTGAGGGAGCTGGCAGGGGTCATTGCAGAGCCCTTGGCCCGGCTGTATGAGCATTCATGGTCATCTGGCCAGGTGCCGGGTGATTGGAAACTGGCTAATGTGGTCCCTATTTTTAAGAAGGGGAGAAAGAAGGACCCAAGTAATTATAGGCCTGTAAGCCTCACCTCGGTGCTCGGGAAGCTCTTGGAAAGAATCATCAAGGACCACATCTGTGGGGGGCCTGCAGGGGAGATCATGCTCAGGGGCAATCGGCATAGGTTCACCAAAGGCAGGTCCTGCCAGATCAACCTGATTGCCTTTTACAACCAAGTAACTAAATCCTTGGATGATGGTGTCGCTGTGGACATAGTCTTTCTAGACTTTAAGAAGGCCTTCGACACTGTCTCTCACCCCACCCTCATCAATATATTAAGTGACTGCGGCATTGATGCCTGCACAGTTGGATGGGTAAAAAATTGGCTGATGGGTCGCACCCAGAGAGTAGTGGTGGACGGGTTGTACTCAATCTGGCGAGATGTGAGCAGTGGGGTACCCCAGGGCTTGGTCCTTGGGCCTGCACTGTTTAACATCTTCATCAGTGACTTGGACAAGGGGGTGGAAAGCACGCTGTCCAAGTTTGCTGATGACACTAAGATGTGGGACAAGGTGGACACACTTGAAGGGAGAGAGAGGCTGCAACTAGATTTAGACAGACTACAAAAGTGGGCAGACAAGAATAGGATGGGGTTCAACGTAGACAAATGCAGGGTGCT
>NW_005842421.1:1062293-1063634 GCF_000455745.1 Alligator sinensis
TTGGTTGGTGAGAGGGCAGCAGGACAAGCCCTACGAGGAGAGACTGAAGGACCTGAACCTGTTCAGCCTCAGCAAGAGGAGGCTGAGGGGGGACCTGGTGGCTGCCTACAAACTCATCAGGGGAGATCAACAGCAAATAGGCAGAACCCTTTTCTCCCCAGCACCACCTGGGGTGACAAGGAACAATGGTCATAAGCTGATGGAGAATAGGTTTAGGTTAGAGATCAGAAGGCAATATTTTACAGTTACGGTGGCCAAAACCTGGAACCAACTTCCCAGGGAAGTGGTCCTTGCCCCTACCTTGTGTCATACTGAATGTAATGTTTGAATGTTTGTAATAGTTGCCCATTAGCCAGTTTAGGAAGAAGACAAGATTTATCTTCTTATCTAGGCCATTGTTTTGGTTTACGTGCGGAAGGTCCTGACTTTGCTTAAAGTCTTAACTCTTGAATTTTATCTTTAGAGGCCTTTAACAAAGAGAACCTAAAAATGACCCTTAAGCAAATATCCCAAGTTCCGAGAGATCAAACCCTAGGGCCTTTTGACAAGATTGGAAAGAAAAGGTCACTTGCAGTGGTATGGAAGTTCCCCAAAGTAATTAGCATGGTCAAGAAAGAAACTAATTACCAAGCAAAAGAATCTGTTGAGTAAGATCCGAGCCCAAATTTGGGGGTAGTGACAGGTTTGGGTAGGAGGGGCCCAGGACAGCAACTCACTCAATAAAAACTGTAACCTACCCTCCCAAATTGGAGGTGACTTCACTTGCAGAACAACGAAGGAAGAATCGCAAGTGTAGGCTGGATCAGACTGATCACCTGAACCACCCTCTCCGTGAACACGAATCTCTTAGTTCACGCTGAAGCTGCAGAGCGCCCGAAAGGGACTGAAGGAAGGGGACTTAGTCCTATCACTGCTGAGGCCAGCCCATTGAATCGTATTGCTGAGGCGAGCCCATTGAACTGTACTACTGAGGCCAACCCATTAAATTGTACTACTGAGGAATGAAACCATATTTAGGTGTTTGGCTTCTTGGAATACTAGGGTTGTAAGTATATTATGAAAATAATAGTAGTTGTTTTTGTAATACTAATTCTTATAGCATTGTTTGGGAAGAAAGTGCATTCGGAGCATTGTTTCTGATATATGTAATGATTGTGTTCTTAATGTTTGTGGTATTTCTTAAAGCTAAGCAGTGTTATATGCGTAGCAAAGAATTTAAAAATAAAATTGTGTTGTATGAATTAAGAGTGTAATCATTGTGAAATCGTGCAATCAACTAACTACTCCCCCAGCCAGTGCATCAAAACAAATCAGTAAATTGTGTGGGATTTTCTCTATTCC
>NW_005842421.1:1063697-1072981 GCF_000455745.1 Alligator sinensis
CCCTCCCTGTGGCAGGGGGTCAGGCTAGATGATCTGTTCAGGTCTGTCCTGACCCTAGCTACTATGAAACTATGAAACTATGTGGGCCAGATCTGGCCCACAGGGCCATGTCTTGTGGCCCTTCATGCTGCTCATGAGACTCAGAATAATGCACAATCCTGCAGGACATGTTGGATTGCCCTGCATGCCACAAGTGGCGGCCCCTTCAATTTGTGTCCCAGAGGGGCTGAGCAGCTGCTGTGTGGAGCACAGCCCTAGATGGGCGGAGTGGTTGTGTGCTGCTCTGAGGCTGTGCTGTACATGGTGGCTGTTCTACCACTTTGGGGTTGTGCTGCAGGTGGTCACTGCTCCAGCATGCTTCCTGGAGTGGAAGAGCAGCTGCTGCCAGCAGCACAGCCCCACAATGGCCAGAGAGGACCACGCTACATGCATTGCCCACTCCAGCCACTCCAGGGCACCCACTGGATCTGGAATTCAGGGCCAGCATGTGTCCAATCCAGCCTACAGACCAGCCCTGTACCACTCATGTGGCCTGTCACCTCTGCTCTAAACACTTTAATTTACCTTGTTTTTTCCTCCTCTGAGTCATAGTTGTTTTTCAATACCTGTCTAGGTGGCACTGTAGGTAGCATGTCTTTCCTCAGTTACTGGCTTAGCACCCCAAAGCATCAAGGGGCTGACTACCCAAAATGTTGCATTTCCCCATTTCTGGAGACACTTCATACAGTGTGTGCATCTCTCTTTCAGCCTTCTCCATGGCTCTAGCATAGCCCTCTCTGACTGTTTCCTAGAGCTTGTTACCCAAATGTCTTTCTCTTTTCTTGCCTGGAAGGTCTCAAGGAATGCTCACAACAGTGAACACTACCACTGCTGTTGCCACTACAACTTCTTCCCTCATTTCCTTAATTAGGAACACCACATCAGGTCTTGTCCCATTCTTAGTTTCTCCAGTACAGAGCACAGAGATTACTCTATATTGTCTCCCTCTTCCCAACTGAGTTTACTTTGTTTAAAGTAACACACAAGTGAGAGTGCCAGAATACATCTTTAAAGGATAAAATCTGGAACAAGGATAAACTGAACTCAGTTGTGCTCTTAAAAGAAATAGCTCATCTGGTGAGAGATATTTTAAATGTATTATGTTTATCACATCATTTCATTATGGGATTAGAGTAATAACAAGGGCTGTGGGAAGCTTCAGGTGCTGATTCGATTTGGAGGTGACTTGGCCTGATTTGGTGGCCAAATCTCCAAATCCAAATTGAATCAGGGGACCAGTAAAAAGGTCTGTATTAATTTGAAGCTCTCTGAATCAATTCGGAAAAGATTTGGAGAGCTTTGATGATTCAGGCAGTCCCTGATCACTGCAGCAGGGAGCTGGAGCTGGACTCAGAGTTGGTAAGTAGGGAGTGGGGGAGGTGGGACTGGAGGAGGGGGGAGGAGACCATAGGGGAACCCCTACCAGACCCCATCCTCTGCCTGCTCCCCTGAATCAGATTCGACTGAATTTGAATTGAATCACTGTCCTCTGAATCGGCTAAATCCAAATCCGAAGTGATTACTAGCCACTTTTCAGAGGCCTAGTAATAACTTAATCCTTTGATTGGAAATCAGAATTATATGCAAAAAGCAATTGATTCCAAGGTTCAGGACATTTTTACTTGAAGAACAGTAATGTCAAATTCACACAGACCCTTGAGGAGAGATGGGTCATTTTAAGAAGAAGGACTCTTGCTCTAAGACCATAATCACAAAGTGTCATGATAACATTTCTAATTATACTAGAAAATGTTGACTAATGAACATACTTAATAGATAATGAATAAAGGTATCAGAGGTATTGATGTTACATCGAAGACTGGGTGAAATATTTAATTTATGTTGAAAAGTCAATGTGAAGTGAAATCTCCATGCTAGAGCCAGGGAAAAGTGTGTTATGATGAAATGAATGTCCATAGAGATTTCTTAACTCCTTAACTGGAATAACACATAAGTGAACCTGAACTCAAAAGTCTAAGAATAAATGAAGAAAGAATAAGGAAGGGCTGATTTGTCCAGCTGTTTCATCCATCTGCTGTTTAACCAAGCAAAGTTTGGGGAAGAACATATGACTGTAATGACTATATATATGTTGCTCTATTACTGAATCATTAAATACATAAAACCTTTGGAGGCTTTATATTGACATCAGAAAGTTTAAAATTAGAGTCATTATATTTTCAGAATGATTATAAAATTAGCCCATGACGTCATGATGTCGTACTAACAGTCTTCAAAGGAAGCTTGCAAAAGACACAGAGGTCCAGATGGCAAGATTGCAGGCTTGAGGAATAAGGTTGGAGTTAACACAGGTGTTAGTTACCCAAACTATTTGAATTCTGATAGTCGAACTGGAATATTCTAAATATTTACAGATGACAATTCATGGACTTTGGTTTCCAAAAACAAATCCCGCGGTAGCAAGATGTAAGTAGAAATCTAAAAAATCAGAGAAGGGAACTTATTTTCTCACTGGATTTGAATGACACATTTTAATTTGAATTCCAAAAATACCTTGAAAGACTGGTAGATGATAGGATACTATCAGTTCATCATACGTGAAGTGCACTCAGAAACTATTGTGACTGACACTTTGTAGACAGTATGGATAGATATATATCACTATTTGACCGATTTTCTGGTACAATCACATTCCATCCCCATTATATCCACTTGGATTTGGAAACAAAAATATTAATACAAAATCACGCCTCCTGGGAAATGCTTTCAGTTCCTTTTGTTTTTAAAGAAAAAAAGATCACATCAATAAAACAATTTGAGTTATTTGAGCTTTGTATTATATTTCCCCGAAATTCCTGTACTAAAGATAAACTGTTACATGCTGAAATATCACCATCCTGCTATAATATCATTTAAGATTTGCAGAGCAACCGATATACATATGATATAATAACACAGGTTTTGTGAGGCAGTGTTGAATATTATGCTGTGAGCCCCTGGTGCAGTATGGTCCTGGATATGCTATGAAAAAATGGATACATTAAGAAACACTGCAACATTGTACTGTAGAGAGGACATAACTCCAAAAGCTACTCAATAGATTATTTTTCATTTTTATACATACCACCCACAGGTAAACTGGAACAAATACAAGAAGCAGGACACATATTTGTAGCTTAAGTTGTTCCCAGAGGAGTTATTTCTGCCTCCCACTAATAGCACTTCTCCCACTTACTTCATGGTTTCTGACAATAGAGAGCACTGTGGTACATAACTTGTGAGATACTGAATACCCCATATCTGATGCTACCTGTGGTATCCATTAAGTGTTTTCATGAGAGTGAAACACTTAACTACAGAATAATTTGAGTTCTTTACAGCAGTGCTACAACTCTTGCCATATAAGTAGAGGCAATTTGCTATATGCTAATTATTCTTGCTTTTAAAAAGAAGCCCAAGCCACACATCTACCACGCATACAGCAACTTGTTATCCAAAAGTTTAGAACACAAAAGTACAAGTCCCTGAATACTTAAGACCACTTCAGAATCATTTAAGTGAAACCTTATGTTATACACCGAAAGTATCAGGAAACATGAGTCACTTTTATCTCCAGTCCATTTGTCCCATGCTGACACTAAACAGTATCTTATTCTGTTGGATAGAAATTCAGCTCCATTCAGAAGGGCAGCACAAGGCCCTCTTGAATCCTTAAAATAGGACCTAAGTGGGACTGAATGGTGGATAGTGGAAATGAAATGTATTGCCCTTCTGCATATGGCGTTTTCCACCTATGAAGTAAAATAAACAGACCATTTAAGTTGTGTTTAGTGTCTGAATAATATCAAGCTTTAACACTGCTTATCATATTATGGTGAAAAGTAGACAATAGAGTGTCTTAATCCACACAACCATTCACAAAGCAGATTCGTAGCTGCTAGCGAGAAGTGGTGAAAACGTCTCCTTGACTTCTGAACATAACCTCCACAACTTTTGTTTCACTGCTAGCGTGAGAAAGGTGCTGATGCTGATGACTCAGGTGTCAGGCTTAGTGGTGATGATGAATGGTGTTGATGATGATGCCTGGAGGGGAAAACCTGAAAAACTTGCTAATCAAGTCAGCATTCTTTTTTTGTGGCTTAAATGTTCTTGCATTTGCTTAACATAGTTTGAAGGAGTAAAATAGATTTGAGTTTATAATTCTTTTTAAAGATAAGCCAAGTAAGAAAGGGAACAATGGAGGTTAAACTGGGAATATACAATGGGAATTTATTTTTACTTGATATTTTCATTGCAATGTAACAATGAATGCTAACTTCCATTACATGGCCTTATTGCAAAACTCAACAGTATTTATATTTGTTTTGGATACTTTAATACAAAATTGAGACATAAATGCCAGACCTTTGCAATATACTCCAGCTTCATTACTTAATTGTGAAAGTCTTTAGAATATAGACATCTTTTTTCAATGGAGATTACATGGAACAGAATATACTTTTGAACAGTCTTTCGTGTAAAAAAATATCTAAAAATTCTTGGCAGAATTCAAGCTTTGGGTATATCTATGTTGCAGACTGCAGTTTAGAAAGGAGATAAGAGAGCTACTTTTAATGAGTTGGACCAGAAGCGGTCTAGTCATAGCAGCATGAAACTTCTTTCAGGTTAATTTTCCCAGCTTCTCATTAATGACTACTGTGTCTATGTTCTCTTACAGATATAGTAGATTGAGGAAGGCACTGAAAAAGGATATGTTAAGTCAAACCTGACTGGCTTAAATCAGCACAGCTCCACTTCAGGCAAATAGCTCTGTTATCTTTAACATTTGAAAAAAGGTGGAGAGCAAATGGAATAGAGATACAGGAAGGGTTTTCTTGATAGCAGAAGGACATAGCAGTGGAAAAGGGTATCAACAAAGGGCACATTTTAAGCAGTGGGCAAGTGCTAGGTGAGATTTATTGGCGATATATTGTGAGGCAAAGGAGAGTTTTGTAACCAAGAGTTGGCTGTTTTATTCTCCACGCTTTCAACCTCTGGCCCTAGTTTGTAATTTGTGATAGGGTTTCTTGAGCACTGGATTTCACCCCAGTTATTACTTTTATACACACATCTACAGAAACAAATAATTTATTTCCTTCACATTAAAATAGTGGAGGAAATTGGAAAGTGCTATATATGCAGTTAATAAGGCTGGGGAGAATCTGTTGAAGGTGTTTAAAAAAATTAGGGCAATTTTTAAGTAGTCATGAACTGAATGAGGTACCAGAAGAGATGAGTAAAGATGGATGCTTAGGCTTCCCTGTCCAGGTAGGTTCCATGTGCGGGCTTCTGAGAATCTATCCAGGGGAAACTTGTTATAATCAAAGCAAGAAGAGATTAAGGCAGAGATAATGATTTTAACACATTCAAACCGCAACTGTTTGAACATGTTTGGGTAGTGTTGCAGGAGTGAGTATAAGGAGATATACCTGAACTTCCAGAACCAACTTCTCTATAGACATGTCTACACATGCTGATTTAAGGCACTTTAGCCTTATTTAAAGCACATTAAGGGCATGTGTCTGTGCGGGCCGGGAGTGACCCGAGCCCTTTTTCGTGCTGCACGCGGGCTGTGGCCAGCAGCCCGGGCACGCTGGATCGGAGAGGGAGGGCGACGAGCTGGAATTAGGCACAAACGCTTAGCGGTAGTTTTAAAGATTGTTTACTTACACCGAGATGGCAGTGGTGTAGGCTGGAAAACTTGCTTGAGTTGCGGTTACAGACACAGACAACACGGACGGTCACGTGGAGTTTGCTAGGCTCCACGGAACAGAGCTCCGGATGCTCTGGGTGAACGCGCCACCAAAATCGGAATCGGAGATACATCTTATAAAATTTGCGCTCGAAGACGGAAAGAGGTGGGCGGTGGATCAGGTCGCTAAGCTCCTCTGAATCTCACACAGGGTCTCTATTACCCTGCCGTGTATCCAGAGTCCCCACGAGATGGATGTGGAGTCCTCTTCGGCTTGGGCGGAAACCGCTCAAGCCTCTTATACGGCTAACAGGCCAATCGTTAGCCGCCACATGGGAATAATTTAAAACTAGCCAATAGCGGGGAACGAATTTGCATACCAGTGGCGGGAAGTCTTTTGCACCGTGCATTTCTCTTGCAACTTGAGCAATGCACTCTGCAAAAGAAGCTGCAGAAAGGCGGGAAACTCGTCCCTGCACCGGGGTTTTCCTTTGCAACAGGAAACTCTCCCGTGCAATGAAGCTGCAACTTGGCGGGGATAATTCTGGTGCTGAAGCACACACAAGATCATGCCTTTAGGTCATGACAGTGTCTACATGTGTGTGCCCTTAATATGCCTTAAAAATGGTGATTTTAGACTATTCATGCTTAAATTTGATACCTGCATAAAGAGCAATTAGTATACTAGGCCTCTGTTGAGGCCTTTACTTGATACTGTAATCCATATAATAATGTGATATGGTTTCATTTTATGCCATCAACACAGATAAGAATCTGTGAGAAAGGTAAAGTTTGTGATTCTATACAAGATTCAAGCTGACCATGTTCAAAACCACAAAGCAATTTGTTAAAGTATACTGATACCAATAGGATGGACACTATCACTATTGGTATGATGTCACACTTGAGTGCTAGTTTACCAGTGAGTTCCGTGCTAGCAGATCCCTGCACAGTGCACATGTGTAGATATGCAGGGATCTGCTCAGTGCAAAGGTGCTTGCAGGATGAGATTTTTGGGTCTATTTGGATTCTAAAACCACATCTTGTTTATCCCTGATCTTATTGCTGACAAACTCAGATTTATTTCTGTATTTCACATTGTGAAGGAAGGTATCATTCACATATATACACACATGTATACACATGTACATATATTACATACATGTATGCACATGTATGTGTATGTGTGTGCATGTGCATGAACTCAGACTAAATTGGAGTCAACATACCCAGTCAGTTATATAATCAGGGAGAGTAGCTAAGCCTACAGGAAACAGAAAACCTAATGGCCTCCAAATGAATGGGATTCTCACTGGGGACACTTATCCTATAACATTAGATTAAATCTGTCACACTTTTGTACCTTTCCAAAGGAAACAAAAAAGGGCAAACTTTATTAAATATGGTAAAATTGAAAACACAATGATACTGCTGCTTGGCTACTTCACAGTGTGTGAAAATGCCAGTATTCAAATTCATTTTATACTTAAAAAATACCAAACATTAGTATGTGAAATTCTTTAATAGTGGTCTCTTCCCACCTACTTATTTTTATGCTAATTTTCGAATGATGTTTTCTAGCCATGAAACTATTATAATTTTAAGTGTGAATAAAATATGACTAACTTCCTAATAGGCAGGAGTCCTAGGGAAAAATAGCATGCATAATTACAGATTTATCATAATGCATATACGCAAGAGGGCTGGACAGAGGTGTTCCAAGCATTTTTATAACATTTTGTTTTGTTGAAACTGAAACATTTCAAATTGTGGGTAAGATTTTTGAGCCCACAGGACTCTCTGGCTCGAAGTGAGCAGAATGAAACCCTGGGGCGTGTTCACACGTGAAGGCAATTGAACTTGCAGCAGCTCAAATAGAAGCAGTGCAAATTTGAGCCAGGTTTTTTGCCTCAGCACAAGTGCCCAGACATGCAATTTGGCGTGGAGCAAGTTGTGCCACTTGGGGCAAAATAACCCTGCCTGGCTCCTCCCAGATATGTAGACAGGGGGAGCTAGAGCCTGGGGCCAGCACCTGTCCTGGTCCCATCAGTGTAAAAAGCTGCTCTGGCAAGTAGCTCAGAGCTACTCCCCTCAGGAGCTTCTGGGGCCCAGTTCCTTGTGCCAGCTGGACTGCTGAAGCAGCCCTGAGAGTTCCCTGCAACCTCTACTGACTACAGCAGTATGGCAGTGAGGGCTGCTGCCTGGCTGTGACCTGCTGCACACCTGCCAGACCAGGATAGGGACTGCACAGCCAGTAGAGGCATCTTCCCCTCTGGGCCATCTGCCAGTGGGCTTTGGCTGCAGAGTTGGCCTTTGTGTGGCATGACTGCTATGTGTGCCCCTGCCTGGCCACCTGGGCGGCTATCACCCAGAAGATGTTCCCATTGTGGTGGCCTGCTTTGAACTGTCAAAGCAAGTCCTCCTGGCCCCAATTGGCCAGGAGGTCAGCCACTTCCTGCTGGGTCCAAGGTGCCAGCTCTGAGCAGGCTCCTCTGCGTGGGTCCTGCCACTGGCCTCCCTAGCAGGAATTCTGGTGTTTCCTATTTGAAAACTGAAAAATCCCTGATAAAAAGAATCCCAAAGTCATTCTGTAAAATACCCTGAAATCCATGTTCCTCCACAATTAAAACAAAAGACCATTATATAGAGAGAAAGAGAGGCAGAGAGACAGCAATTAGTTGGGCAATGTTTTATTGATATATCCACAGTGTTCAAGCAATTTGGAAGCTTTCTCTATCAGTGTCTCTATCATCATAATAAAATGAATTGTAAATACCTATATGTTTTGCTGTTTGCCTTTGGTTTTCTTACCATAGAGCAGTTAGAGCTCCCCCTGACTCCTTCAATAACCAGGAGGTGGGGAAAGCTGCCCCTGCAGCCACAGCTCCTGCCAACAGGTCTCATGTGTGCTGGAGAAAAGTGGGGCTTGCAGAAGGGGGATGGGAAGAGGGTTGGGGTGATGTGGGGGACCATGGGATGTGTGGGTGGATCATGGAAGGACTGTGGCAGGGCTGCTCAGGAGTGGTAAGTCCCCTGCCCCACAGGGCAGCCCCCCCCACAGCTCACTGACTGCCCCCCCACAGGGCTACAGCCCCACCAGAGCCCACACAGCCTGCAGCCCCCCCACAGGGGCTACCACCACCCCCAGAGGGCCCACATGCCCCACCCCTGCTTGGTCTCCCAGCCCCCCAGATTGCTGCCTCACTCAGCCCCATCCCCCACTTGCACCCCCATCTCCAATGGCTGCCCCACCTGGCCCCATCCCCTACTTGCACCCTCAGACCCCCAATGACTGCCCTGCCCAGCCCCAGCCTCCTGACACTTTGGAAAAAAAAAAAGCCCTGCATTCACTGGCAGTATCAGCTGCCATCAGGGTCACTGGGCCCTCCTGGCAGAGCCCTTCTTCACAGCATGGGTCAGTGGGGACAGTGGGGAGGGACTCAGGGGGCAGGCAGGGGATGGGGCCAGGTGGGGCAGCTTTTTTTTTTTTAATTGCCTGGATGCTGGGGCCATGTGGAGCAGTGATCCAGGGGCTGCAGGAGCTGGAGGGGGC
>NW_005842421.1:1072991-1096365 GCF_000455745.1 Alligator sinensis
CAGGATAGGGGGGCTGCAGGAGCCAGAGGGGGATGGGGCTGGGCAGGGCAGCAGTTGTGGGGGCTCAGGAGGCAGGTTGGGGATGGGCAGCACAGGGATCCAGAGGGTTTGGGGAGCAGGTGGGTGATGTGGCCAGTGGAGGTTCCCCCATGGTTCTTTCCCCCCTCCTTCAACCCCCCCACCCCCTACTTACCAGCATGGAGCCTGAGTCCAGCTCCCTGATGCAGGCAACATGCTTCAGCACCAGGGCGAGGGCCAACTATAGAGACGCTCTGGCAGGGTACCAGAGCATCTCTGTGGAGGACCCAAGCCTCCAGTTGCCTCCTGCCCCACTTGTTTTGCCTGGGGTATTTTTTGCCCCCTGGATATCCAGGGATCTAATTATACCCCTGTACTGAAAATTTGCAGCACAAGGAGCATTTTTTTGTTCCCTCACATGCCTTTTGCAGCATCTCAAAGGGCTTTGAGACACTGCAAGAGACACATGCGTGCTTGTCTGGATGTGCCCCTTGGGTCCTGTCTACATGATCAATTTACCATGCTCAGCAGCTGTCCCCTGAAGCATATCAGGCCACTCCAGTGAGGCTGCCTTCTGGACTTGCAGCCGTGTAGTTGCATCCACATAACACTCTAGGTGGGCTGATTAGCATGGACAAGGACTAATTGGTTCTCTCACTCAGGGGTGCTAACTAGCCCATCAAAAGCACTGTGCTGACTCAGCTACATTGCTTCCAGTTAGGAGGCAATCTGTGAGGAGCAGAACAGTGTATTTGAGGCCTTGGGCCTCTTTCTCTCATACATAAGGTGAATACCTAATCATCAGGCTATATGTGAATATTTCTCTCTGAGACCAGAGAGACCAGGCTATGGGAGAAAAAAAAAAATCCCAAATGGGAAATTCAGGTTTTGGCCTGACAATGGACATTTCAAGATGATTATGTTTTTATACAAACACTAGAAAAAAATTCACATTAGAACCAAAACTTTTGGAAACCACAGAAAATACTGTGAAGCTGAATTATCAACTTCTAGATAGTTCTTGGGTTGAACTAAGCATGCCCACATTTTCTACCTTTTGGGCACGTTTACATGAGATGCCATCATGTGTGTTTTACTACACATTAGTGTGTCATGGCAAAAACCATGCTAATGCACTAGTGCACGGTAGAATTAGTCTACTGTGCATTAAGCGGCACAAAAAAACCCCTTTGCTACTGCACCCCAGCATGGGCCAATACACTTTTATGCAGTAACTTATATTAGAGTTACTAAATTTAACGTCCAATAGCAAAGGTGTATTAATGAACATGTAGATGTGCCCTTTGAGTGGTTGACTTTACAACCTTATCTGCCATATATACTAAAGATTATATAAACATTATATGTATAACCTATGTATAAAGTACACTGCAGTATATCTATATAGATATAGTTTTTAGGATTTGCATCCCTTTCCACTTGTTTGTGGCTTGATCATTATTGGTTTTTTAGCCCACTTGCTGTTTTGGTTATATACTCATGCCCTGATTTTAATTTATGTAATATGATCTGCACTAGCCATGCCCCTAAGTCCAGATTGAGTTCTTCCTTAGGTTTGGTATTATTGTGTTCACTGCACCAATGCCTGTCTCAGATGCTCGATAACATCAAACATGCTATGCAAAGCAGAACAAATTATGAGAAGCCTTCATAGCCTTGATAAAACATGCTACAAAATCCTACAGGCTAATTGCCCAAATGCCACCACAGCATCTTGTAAGTTGTAGGGCTAAATTCTTTTTTGGTATCATTTTATTGAAGTCAGTTGAGTTACGTTAGCAGAAATTGTGGACACGGTGTTTTAAATTATTAGAAGAGGATGCTGAAATACATTTTTATAAAGCCTTTACAAGTTTAATGCAACTTGGTGCCCTCTGAATGGAATTAGCAGCTGCAACTCAGAAGCTCCTGAGAGATAATCCAACACTACAAAATATGCATTATTGAAAACTTTCAGTACAAATTGTTAGAAACAAGCAAACAAACAAACCTTGACTCAGCCTGCCAAATGCATTGCATTAAGATTCCTAATGGGAATCTCCAATCCAAGGGAGGACAACCATCTGGTTTTCTTGAGGCAAATGAAGGACTCACTGATGTTTATCTACAGGTCTAAAATCTAGCAGTCATCTAGTCACAGAACAGGAAGCTCCACAAAAAGGAATGAATGACCAATAGAACTGCTAGTGTCTCATAGGCAGAATGGGCAGTTGTAAAACCTAGGAAAATGACACTGATGACTTTCAAGGTACCATGGAGTTTGTCCTGACAATAAACAGTGTCTTGAGGAAGAACTTCTCAGTGGCTGATATCCAAAAGGGAAAAGTCTCAGTGTGGGTGTGCATCCTAGGAAGTAAGCCAATAATAATCGACAGTAGACAAGCCATCAATGCAATGTGCTCTGCCAATGTGTTAGAAGGAGTTGGAAAATTCTCAGCTCAGACTGGAATAGTGACTGCCCCAGAGATCACAAAGAAGAATCATATATTAACTGATACTGATCTTGTGAGGGAAAGGCGACCCTCTGAGAACACAGCCATCTGTGGAAGTTAAAGGAATTGCTCTGCAAAGTAACCTGACCGCTGGCTTGATTTTTAGGATTAAAGATCAGGTTATTACCAGTGATTCATCAAAGGCTGCTCCAAGATAACAGAATTACTTTTTCATAATAACTGTCATAATACCAAGTAGGAAGAGGGAACAAGTGTACAGTTCCATAATTTTTCGCAACATAGAAGAGCTAGAGCAAAAGCAGACCACCTGGTAATCCACCTGGTAAAAAGACTTGAACATGTGAGCGGCCTCAGTCAGTGTACAGAAAGTTCTGCACAACAAAGAATGGGCCTTGTTGCATATTACACTTTGGATGTGTTAATTGCACTTAAAAAGCTAGTATCAGAGTTCAAGCAGTAAAACACATGCTAAGTGCCATCACAGCATAGCAAACTTAGCATTTTTCCAGTGAGGTGTATCTACAGATCATATTATCTAACATCTTACTGTTCTACGGTGGTGATTCAATCAGGAGACTCCAGTGCGATTGGGGGCTCCTGCACAACACAGGGCAGTGCACTGGAGTCTTCAATGGCTTTGGCACTTAGGGCGTGTTTTATTTATATCATAGTGGCTGATATTACCATGCAACTGCTCAGAGAACTTTCTAGCCAGTAGTAATGCTTACTATGATCTCAATAAAACACATTTTAAGTGGAATATTGTAGTATGCCACAAGCACCTAACTTCATTTGTCTAAGATATACTGGCTAAGGGAAATGACTCCTGATACAGATAGGCACCCCCCTAGATGAAGAGACAAAGAAGCAAAAAGTAATTGTACATGCTAACCAGGGCAGCGGTATGCAAACTGAAGTTCCTGGCATTCAACTGGACAGTCACAGAGACAGCGAGAGAGAGAGAGTGTTAGTGGGAACACACATGGTTTCATTACTCTCATCATTCCTTGGTCTTGTTATTGGCACCCCTATACTACTAGCCAAAACTGAGTGACCAAATAAAGAATGTTAATTTTAGATTAAAAATGAAATGCCATTCAGGGAAGAGCAGCATAAATGCAGTGTAGAGGGTTTTTTCAAAGGTAGGACAGGATCAAAAGATTGAGTGGTGCTCAACTTTTTCCCCTGATGGGATGAATGGGCAGTGCCTGGTCCAACCATGGGCTAGATGGTGGTTCCAATCCAGTGCCTGGGACCAGTGCAGCGGGCACCATCCAGCCAAGTGGAAGGAGGAAGGGGGCAGAGGCTAGACTGGCCTTAAGCCTGGCCCCAAAGTGGTGAAAGGGAGGGATGTGACTTGGCTGGGGCTGGGGAAAGCAAGCATGGGTCAGCCCTGACAGGGGAGGAGGGGTGTGGCTCAGCCTCAACCCAGCCTCACAGGGGAGAAGGGGTGTGGCCTGGCCCCATGGGAGCAAAGGGCACATTGCCCAGCCCCAACCTAGTCCCATGGGGGAAAAGGCACATGACCCAAACAAGTGGGAGAAAGGGGGCATGCCCCAGCCCCAACCCAGCCACGCAGGAGGAAGGGGGCATGGCCTGGCTCTGACAGGGTGTACAGGGCTAGGGGGTTAGGAATTTGGCAGGGGGGAAGGTGGCTGTATTAATGGACCCTGCTCCTCCACCACCAAATGTCCCAATCTGTGGAGAGCTCTGCAGGCCAGATGCGATGGCTTTGTCGGCTGCTTTTGGCCTGTGGCCTGGAGGTTGAGCACCCTTGGCTTAGCCCATCAAAACAACATGGCTAGAATGGAGATGATATAGTTTCTTGATTTACTGGAATAAATCTTAGTACTAAGAAGTACCAGGATTGTCCCAAGCTTCAATAACTCAGAGGGCTGAGAACCAGCAAATAACAACAAATATTTGTTGATTTGTGTTGCAGACTGCTCTACATAATACATTTAGATTGTTTTTAATATCTGTGCACTCTTAAACCTTTCTCATATTCATCAACCGTGTTTTGAGATTAGATGGAGGGACTTTACCCTCCTTCACTCCAAGATTTATCCTTTTCTCCAACTCCGCCCCCCACCACACACACACACATTTTCCCTAGGCTATTATCAAAATCTTTTATTCTATTAGTTATCATCTTCATTCTTCTTATTCCCATTAATACACCATATATTATTTAGAGAGTTATTTACAATTATGTAGAAACTGAATGATGCTCTTCAAACAGCCATTAATGAGGTTTACTCTTACCTACCAAAAACACCCCCCCATATAGGTTCTGTCGCTAATAATATCACATGTTGGATTTTCTGTGGTGGCTTTAATTTTCATTGCCACATAGAAAGAGAATGGCTTTCCCCAGTTCACACTGTTGTACAAAATGAAACCTTTATAGCAAGTTTTACATGGTTTTGAGTGTTCAGAGATAATGCTGCTACAGCTCTATCTGGTATTATTTTTATTGTTCTATTTGAAAGAAAACACCTGTTGTTTATTTTCCAAAACATCTCTAGCTGACTGGGTACTAAACAGATGCATTTAAATCTTGAAAACTAAGTTCTGAATGTAAGTTTGCAAATATCATAACCCAATACATATGGATATCTGTCTGAAAATCTAAAAATCTGTCATTTGGGGAGAATAAATATATAATATATATTTTAAATGTATTTTAATCCACCAAAATATTATATATAAATATAATACATATCCAATATTTAAATAATTTATATATATTTAAATATATATTAACTTTTATTTTTATTTGATAATGTTATTTCTACGAGCATCACTATCTCTTAAATCCATCACTTTGCTTTAGTAAAGGGAACAATTTATTATTTTAAAAAATCTTTTATGAAACTGGCCTCCTATGAATGAAAGGGTTTACTGCAAGATTTTGCCACACAGTATGTAAGCTCCACAGCTAATTAAAAACTGGTAGTTTCTAAATTAACTAGTGAGTACCTACGGTGATGGAAATTGCCTCCTTAACAGTATTATTGACTGACAAAGTAGGTGATGACCTGCTTGTATCTCCCGCAACTTCATTAGTTTGTCCTAATGGCTACTGCAGGTAAACACTCTGATATTTCATTATCAGGCTGCCTATTGAAGAGTGAGCTAATAAAGAAAAATATTCCTTCCCTAACTGGAGAATCTAGAATGACCAGTGTGACTCGTTCTTTGTCAATAGATGTATAGTTGACAGCTGCCATTAATAACTATTAGAGCCCTGCTTGAGCTCCAGGATGAGACATTTATATCCTTCATGTTTTAAAAATAAGATATTATCAATCTGAAGGAGTAACAGTTCAGGCAACAATAGCTTAAACCCTTTTGTTCTGAATCTTTTAACTAGCATCACTTAATCTAAATGTTCTATTCTGCCAGCTGACTATTTTGGTTGGTGTTCAATATGATGAAAGATCCGAGAAGTCATTAAAAAGGCTGTTTCTATAGGATGTATTAGTTACATATAACAGGAAGTGACTATCTCATGCAGTACCTTCTGGGAGATAAAACATAGATCAGAGGTCAGCAAACATATCAAATGCTTCTCATATTACCAGAGAATTGGATGATTCCAGATCACTGGTTTAGACATTAACTTTCACCACAAAAAGCAAAGAAAATGAATCTATCCCCCTTTGCATCTTACTATTCTCTGACTAACAGAGATGACTAACAGAGATGGGGCTGGGGAATTTATAAAAAATATTTTTTAGGAATAGTTTTTTTGTTGTAAGGACATGTCTACATGTCACCCTATTCCACTGTATGGTGTGCTACAGTGATGTAACAATCATGTGAGCCTACACATGATCAACAGTTATTTCATCACAGCAGCGCACTCCCCCATTTTACCATGCTGCTACAACAAGGTAGCAGCGAACTCTGTGCATTATGCATATGGTGCAGTATGGGCAGTTACTGAACTGTGCTTTAGTACTTCCAAAAGGAAGTACTAAAGCATGGCGCTGTAGCAACATCACCATATGGTGATGTGTAGACATGCCCTAATTGGAATATACAAGTTTGTAAATTGGTGGTTTCTAAAAGATGGCTGGTAGCTTCTATAAAGTTCTTAATATTCCCTACCCCTATTGCAGTTACTTTAGCTAATATTATGCTATACTTTGTCATAAGTTGTATGTTATATATAGGGATGTTGTAAAAGAAAAACAAACTTTCTTTTGGATTATAGGAGCACAGTTCCATCACCTGCAATTAAGTTTGGCCCATTTTTAACCACAGAGAATTTGACGCTAGGGGTGCAGACAGAAATGCAGCTCCCCACTATACCTGATAATACTTTGCAGGAAGTGTTCTGAATTACAACGATCCTTCAGACCAAACAGAAGTTCACTGTTGGTTCACTGAAGTGCATCTAGCTTCTGGCTGGGAGTATGCAGCTGGTCCCATAGGAATGGTCCCTAGTCTCTCCCCACTCAGGGGGCTCCAATACACCCATCCCACCCCCCCAGCAAGGGCTGAAAAAACCTAGAAAGAACTTCCTCTGCTCCTTTTGCTCTCTCCCATTCTGAAAACAGCTCAAGGCAGGGAGGCAGTGCAGACACAAGTTACAGAAGATGTTCTGTTTTGAAAAATCTTCATTCAACCCCTCATGCAATGAGGGTTCAGATTTTCATCCTTTGGCCACTTTTGAAGTGGTCTGCAGCCATATGCTTGTGTTTGGTCATGCTTATAGACAGCTTTCTGTAGCCAGATCAGAGAAAAATTGTCACTTCTATCTGTGCCCTACATCTTTCTATCTTAGTACAAAGTTTCTTTGCCCACTCTGTTACCTTGACTATGTTTATAATAAAGTATCTTTATTAAACCAGGAAATAAGTGAATAGATTCCTCAGTTGCTCTCCTTTTCTTGGTGCAAGTGCCAGGTACACAGGCTTTTAAGGGGGTAGATTTTTTAAAAAACACCATTTACTAATGGATGGTCCAGACAGTGGAGAAACAAAACTGGTTCAAATACAGCCAGTTTAAGTTGTAATGAAAAGTTGTTACAATCTGACATCTGTTCAGTGGTCAATTGGAAATAAACTTTGGCCTCAGGACAGTTTCTAATGAACACAAAATCATAAAATGGTTTGTACTTATTGGTGTCTTTGCTGGCAATACTGCTAGTGAAGTCATGAACAAAATGAGCCATGGTAGATTAAACATATTGGGTAGGGCAGTGGTCATCATCTGGTTGATCCCGATTGACTAGTTGATCCAGTGAATCTCTGTGCTGAGCTGAAGTGGGAGTGTGGCCAGGCCCTGGCAGGAGGCTCTGATTGAGGAGGAGTGTCGTTTCCCCCTCTCCTCCCCCCCTCCCCCCTGCCCCAGTGCTTCTGACCACAGGGAATTGATAACAGAGCATTTAGCACCCCATCCAGAAAACAAAAGCTTCTTTCATTAGTTCAAGCTCTTCTTAAACAACTTTTTCCAAGGAAGAAATGGAGGAACATTACCAGCTGGCCTGTTGATTAGTTCCAAAAAGCCCTAAGTGGACACTGTCCTGTCTGCCTTTGTTCTGTCTACCTTGCAGGCACCTCCCAGCATTTGCTGGCATACCACGTGCTGGCTACAGTCCATGCTGTGGGAGAGGGAAGGGGGGAATCCCTGATTGAACAGGGAGTGGTGGGAGGGGACAGGAGGAAGCCAGGCAGATGCTGCTGTGCCTGCCATCTCTGCCAGAGTCCCAGCCAGGGAACAGAGGGGTGGGGCCAGTCCTGCTGTAGAGCAGAGAGCCCTGCCCAGGGCTGCAAAGCATCTGGGATGCTGGAGGGCTCTGGTTTAAGTTAAACCAGGAAGGGGCCTGGGACAGACATTGCATAAACTGGTTTGACAAAAATCAGTTAAGTTTGATACTACAGTTAATAAGGTTTATCTCAAACCAGTTTCAGCCATTTTCAAAATGGTTTATGCGCACTGAATGTCTTTCTGTTACAGGTTTAAGCCAGTTTGTGTGTAATGTTTGTCCCTAGCCATTGTCTACACAAGTCTGTCCCTAGTATTGTTTACACAAGTGGAAAAGATGACTCTTGCTTTTCTACAGAACTCTGTTTATTGCTACCTCATGCCCCCAACCAACTTCTTCATGCCCCCAATCTCTTCATCTGTTTCAACCAGATTGTCACAAACCTATCCACAGGGGATCTCTGGAGTCCCAAGTTTCTCCATACTGTGCTTCCACTTGCTACAAGGAACAGACCAAGGTTGCCCTAGGGTAGCTCCCTATTCCAGCAAGCGTAAGTTCCACTACCCTTATATTGGACCCTGTAGCTGAAGGGAGGGAATCTCTGCCATGTAGAAATATTTAATAGATTTCATAGACATTTGGGCTGGAAGGGACCTCAGAAGATCATCAAGTCCTACCCCCTGCCCCAGGGGCATGAAGTCAGCTGGGGTCAAGGGATCCCAGCAAGATAGGTGTCCAAATGTTTCTTAAAAGAGTCCAGAGTAGGTGCTTGCACCACCTCTGGAGGCAGTTTATTCCAGGCCTTGGTGGCTCAGACAGTAAAGAAGTTTTTCCTTATGTCCAGTCTGAAACGGTCTTGGAGGAGTTTGTGACCATTGGACCTGGTCATCTCTTGGGACGCTCTGGTGAACAGGCATTCTCCCAGACCCTGATGTACTTATTGGCAGCCACTAGGTCACGCCTGAGCCTGCGCTTTTCCAGGCTGAAGAGTCCCATGGCTCTCAGCCTCTCATCATAGGAACTGTTCTCCTGCCTTTTGATCATGCACGTGGCTCTCCTCTGGACTCTCTCAAGCTTTTCCACATCCTTTTTAAATTGTGGAGCCCAGAATTGGATGTAGTACTCCAGCTGCAGCCTCACCAAGGCCAAGTACAGTGGGAGGATGACATCCTGGGATTTGCTTGAGAAGCATCTATGGATACAAGCCAGAATTTTGCTCACTTTACCAGCTGTGACATCTCATTGGTGGCTCATATTCATCTTGTGGTCGATCATGACCCCCAAGTTCCTTTCGGCCATGGTGCTAGCAAGCGTAGTACTGCTGAGCCTATAAGCGAGCTGTGGTGTTTTTTTTTTCCCCCAAGGTAGAATACCTTGCATTTTTCAGTATTGAATGTCATCAGGTGTTCACCCGCCCATTTTCTGAGCCTGTCGAGGTCAGCCTGGATCACCAGCCTATCCTCAGGTGTGGACACTATACCCCAAAGTTTGGTGTCATTGGCGAACTTGGTCAGTCCGCTTCTGATACCAATGTCCACATTGTTAATAAAGATATTAAAAAGTATAGGTTCAAGGACAGAGCCTTGGGGGACTCCACTGGTCACAAAATGCCATGATGATTTACTTCTATCAATTACCATTCCCTGGGTCCGACCTCAGAGCGAATTTCCCAGCCATCAGACTGTGATGTAATCGAGGCCGCAGTTAGCTAATTTTTCCATGAGGAGATCATGGAACACCAGATCAAAGGCTTTTTTAAACTCAAGATATATGACATCAATCTTTTCTCCCTTGTTCAGGTGATACAGAAAAAAGAGAAGAGAGAGTCAGCCTGGAATATAACTTGCCCAGAAACCACCCTTTCCACAGGCAATCAGTAAAGAAACAAACAACAAAAAGAGTTATAATAAAAATAGAACAAACAAAAGAAATCAGTAACCACAAACTGAGATACAGAAAGAGATATAAAAGTAAACAAACACAAGAAAATACCAGAATATTGACCTGTTTTTACCCCGCACCTTACATCCAAGGATGTAGTCCCTAGCTAGCTTCACAGGTCTCAATGCAGACCTTGCCTCTGACTCTTCCCATTAGGGCTTGCTTAATCTTCCTGAAAGCTTGCTTTCCCAGCCTCCTGGGCTGGGAGACATCATCCCCTCCCATGGACCCAGGAAGCCCAAAAACCAAGTCATACTATTAAGGCAGGCTTTAGTACCTCTGTCAGTCTGGCTATTAACATAAATCACCCCTTCATTTCTAGTGGGGGCTCAAATTGTGCCACTAACTTCCTAACCTCTGAAGGTGCATATTTACAGACTATAAACTTACATCCTTTTTAGACATGTAGATGCACTAATCCAATATACTGTCTCACCCCCATGATAGTTTAACCTGCCAGGTGTCAATTTTCTGGCCATTCTTTTAAAATGTAAATTTATCATTCTCTGTCCAGATCCAAGTTTCTGTCCCTCTGAGCATGTCTTCATGGAGGACCAGTAAAAAAACCCCAAGCCAAATGCTAATTCTCAGCCATTGACCATTGTAAGTGTGAACAGTTGAGGGCACCTCAAGTTAATCACTGCCTTACTGATGCAAGATGGCTGTAATATAAAGATGTATCAAAATTACATTTATATCAAATACTATAGCATATACAGATATGAGAACAACAACACTGGGCACAGCTTCACACTAGCTATAATTAGAAACTAAACACCACAAAAGTAAATCTAATTTGGGAAAATATTCTGTGCATGACACATGATGAACCCCCAGAAGTAACTTTTTTTTGTGACATCCTGTCTAACATTTTAAGTATGTCTACACTGCATACTGTAGTGTCAGGTAGAGAAATTCAACTTTGAGTCCTGGAAGCAATCTAGCTGTGGTATTATGAAGAATCACATGGTCTACTTTGCCCTGATATTCCTCAGAATAAGTTAGCCCATCAGTGCTCCATGCTACTGTAGTTCAATGACGTGTAGTACAGTGGGCAGATCCAGGGGTCCATATCCGGGGGTTTGGGAGCAACAATCAATGCTGCAAGGGTGTCTGCACTTTCACTACACCCTCCCCCCAGCCATTGGGATGGGCAGACTGTGTCATGGGATCAGCAATCTGGAACATTTTAAAGCCCCTGAATAAGGTAAGAATCCCTCTTCCCTTCCCCTCTGCTCAGCAGCACATCCTCTTTTGTCCCATCCCCCTCTCCCCCTCCCATCACTGCCACTTTCCTCAGCTAACCTGAATGGGGGATAGAGGGATGTTCCAGGGCCGCTTCTTCCCCATGCCAGCTAAGCAGCCCAGGGAGCTCAGTTCAGCTGGGGACAGCTGTAGACAGGATCCCCCTTTCCCCACCTGATCCTGGGCTAAAGAGGAACATCCTGGGGAACAAAGCAGGGTACCATGGCCACTGTCCCTGGCTGAGCCCAGCTCCCCACTCAATCCAACTGGAGCAGGGCAGGAGGAGCTCTTGAGCTCCCCTCATCCCCAGGTCAGCTGGAGACAGCAGGGACAGGGACAGTGGCAGCAGTGGGCATGAGAAGGGGCCATGGAGGGAGGGCAACATGCCACTAAGCACGGAGAGAAAGGGAGATGGAGACTGCTGCTCTTGCACTGTGGTTCAAAGGCAGGGGGAGCAACCACTGCACAGCACCCCCTCTGGATCTGCCTCCGTCTAGTTCATTAGCCTAGGTATGACAATGTTACACTGCAGTGTGCAATAAAGATACATACTGGGCGCATGTACACACTCATTAATGCGTCTTAGATACTGCACATTTAGTTTAGTACTTGCTTAATAAAGTACTAACTAAATGCACAGTAACTAGAGCTACTGCGCAGTACTGCTGGTGTACAGTTATTTTGTAACACATGTTGTGTATTAGCCTAATAACACCGTGCAGCAGGCCATTAGTATGTTTTTTAACTGCCACGCTACTGCGTGGTGGTATTAAGCTAATGGGCAATAAGCATCTTGTGTAGACTTGCCCATTGAGAATGTGAATTTTCTGGGGATTTTAGGTTGCTGCCATAATATATCACAACAGTAACAAAAGTAATAATTATTCAGTGGAAAATTTGGATGAGAGACCCTCAGTTCTGCATCTTCAGAACATTTCATTTTGTGGTTCATCAGAGAGGCCTATGAAACCTTGGGTGATCTTCACACCACAAGTTAAGAATCATTGTACCATGGTGACTGAACTCTCTCTCCTCTTATCTCTAGAGAGGATTCCTTCAAATGAAAGTTGAAGCAAATCACTGGGGCAGTGTAGGAGGCTTACACTTTGTGCCATAATTGTTTGGCGGGAGTGAACACTTCAGACTGCTTCTCTGCCACCTGGCATAAATCCATAATTCATAAAACTTCTCCCTTTGGAGGTTTTAACATTTTCCTTCAGGTCCTCACATTTTTCTTTCCAGCTTCAATTACAGCAACTTTCTTCCAAGAAAAAAACTTTGGAACTGATAATTGGAGGCCATCATTATATTGTTTGGATCAGATTTCCAGCAGGTGTAAACGCCACTAGATCTATGTCACATAATGCCAGTTGAGCAGCTGACCCTATAATTTTCTCAATGAGATAGTTCCATAATGTATTTTATAGAAAGGTCCACTCCTCTTAAAGGAAGGCATTTAAAAACTACAATCCCCAGAATCTCTCTATATACAGTACTACTCAGGAGGGAATTATGTAAGTTATAGTTTTATTATTTTTTGTAGTTTAACACAACATGAGACAAAAGGTGGACTGCTTTGCTTTTCCCACTTGTCTGAGATGAAATTGCGATCTTTATTACTTTGGAACTTTTGGGATTCTAACCATTTGGAATAAAAAAAGAAGCAACAAGTGACTTTTTAATTAATCCCTGGTTAACACAACAGCTGATAAAAAATTGAAAGAACACATGTTTCTGTACAGGAAAACAAACCAAAACAACAATTCTTTTAACTTTATCATTACTTTTTTTTTACCTTTGTGACAAAAGAAACATGAAACATATTACCACGTGATAAAAGTAAAGAAAGCACAGGATCATATTTTGTCAAATGATAAGTTAAAAACCTTAAAAGCATCCACACTCTAAAGGGTGTAAGATTTCAATTAAAAGTTAGAAAACTGAAAAATGTTAATTGATATTTAATTCCCTTAAAATGAGAGTGTTGTTTACATTTTTCTTTATCTGCTTCGATCGCTTTGAAATCACTTAGAAATATGCTTGACCTGCTAACACTGTTGTCTGCAGTCACAAGACTGACAGAAAAGCACAACTGAGCCATTAAGAACATAGAATGGCTTGCAATGAGTTTTTTTTAGGCAGGGCATCATTCATCTCCTCATGGTCTCAGGCATTTGCCTGTCTAGGACTAAATGCAGAGTTGGAGCCATTGAAAGGACAGCTCAAAGGCACAAATTTGAATCCAATGAATTTAAATTGTCTTATTGCTTGTGGGTTGTGCCGGTACATTGTGCAGCATTCCAGTTTAGGCTTAGCACTAATTTGAACAAATGTTGACTTAACTTCAAAAATAAAAAGATTAAATCCTATTTAGGGAAATACTGTGGTTTCTGCATATCAGGATTCCCCTCCAACTCTCAAACTACAGTTTGAAACTAGCAAACATATTACATAACACTGCTGAGATTTCCTTGTTTAAAAGGGTGACAATGTGACAATGGCAGAATACAAAAGGCTCATAGGGAGCCAGAAGGAAAATGGGAATTCATTTTTTTTGCAAGGGTAGTGTTCTAGAATAGGGGAAGCCATGGGAACAGAAACAGTCTGAAGCTTTCACAGCTTTAACAAGCTCAATTTTCAGCTGTGTCTAGGGCTGAAATGTGAAGATGTTTCTTTTAACTAAAAACCAAAGAATGCATCCTGAAGGCATTGCTAATGATCTGGAAAACATTAAAATATAGATATAGAAAAAAACAAGCCTACTAAGAATTCATGCTGGGATGATATATTTAGCATCTGCTCTAATAGGGAAGCTGTTTTCAGTTCTGTCCTTACATAATTTACCATAAAAATAAAACAGTAATCAGAAATGTAGGTTAACATACGTATCAGTGCTGCTAAAACAAAAAAAGGCATACTAAAGATCCTTTAAGATTCATTGGTGCCAAGTGATATTCTTTACATAATTTCTCCCAGCCCCATATTAGCTCCATTAAAATTTGGCAATTTTCCTCTTGAGCAACAACAGAATGAATAGTTCCCTGGCTAAGTTCAGGCATCCAGGAAACCTAGGGCATAAGTGCTTTAATTTTCACTTTAAGCACCCCTGTTTAGGTCAAGAGGAAGCAGAACACATGTTAGCCCTTTTTGTGGGGGAGGGGTGGGGCTGAGCTTGCCTGCATGGTTCAAGTATAGTAGATGGGGGGAGGGGGTGTTCTCTCATGCTTTGCAGCCTGCCCTGTGGGCTCCCTCAGCTTCTGAAGACTCCTGAGCAGAACCAAATGGCTGAACCACCCCTGACTGGCTGGTGGGGACATCACGGCCACCTACCTGGACCAGATGCAGTAGTCGCTCATCATGGCATGGACCCTCTTGGCCACAAGCCACCTTCCCTGTGCCTGCTAGGTGTGTGTGTGTGTGTGTGTGTGTGTGTGAGAGAGAGAGAGAGACACCTGGGTTCTGTTTGTGTGTGTGTTCACGCAACTCAGGAGCCCAGGTGTAAGCACACCCTGGCCTGTCCATTTCCCTTGTACACGACCCAATTCATTTCCTCTGCCAACCATTCAGCCCCTCTGGACAAGAGGGGAAAAGTGGTCTTGGGCTGCTTGCCATCCTATCCAGAGAGTCACCCTGGCAGCAAGAGCCAAGCAGCTGAGATAATGGTTCCCACACAAGAATCCTTCCATCACATGTGTCCCTGGACTCAGAGGGAGGGAGGGAGGCCTGGGTATTTTTTGACAAGGGAGGAATGTTTTCTTATTTCTTCAACAGTTATCAGACATAGCTGTGTACCTAGGCAGCAGAAGTGTGTGAGGTGGGGTTAATAGGGCTTAGCCCCCCCAAACACGGTGCAGTGGTAGGGCTGCAAGGCAGCCTGGCTGAGGGGTTCTGGCAGGCAGCTGGGGCAGGGAGGGAGTGGGGCTGGGGCTAGGGGAGTGGCAGGTGCTGCACAGCTTGTGGGGCACAGGACTGAGCCATGAGTGGCTCATCTCGGGGGTGCAGCTCCTGTGGCTATGCCCCAGGAGGCCTGGGGGTGCATGCCCTAGGATCTGCATGGGGCAGGACAGGCTGCTGCTATGGGCTGGGGCTGGGGTTACAGCAGGGGGGGGAATGCAGCCACCCCAAAATTCACTGTAGCCCCCCTGACCCTTCTCCCAGTTCCACCACCACCCAACCCAGCACAGCCTGCCCCCACCAGGAAGAACCTGGCACTGCTCAGGCCCCAGCCCACAGCAGCAGCCTGCAATGGCCCATGCGGATCCGGGGGCACATGCCTCCCATGCCTTCCGGGATATGTGCAGCAGCAGGAGCTGCCACTCCGTCCCCACACCCCCCAGATGAGCTGTGGCTTTGTCTAGTGCTCTGCCAGTGTGGGCCAGGGCTGGGGCCAGTGCAGGGCTGGGGGAGGGTGGATATGTTGGAATGCTGGGCAACATCCGCAGGCAGGGGGGAAGGGGCAGCTGCACGGGCACAGTGGGCCTTGGCCCTGATCCCAATCCTGCCTTGGCTCCACTCCCTCCTGATCCCTGACTGGTCCCAACCCAAACTCCACTCCTTCCCCCCGCCCTGCCCTTTCCCCTCCATCCACCCCTTCCCCTGCAGACTTTCCAACCTAAGGGGGCACATGTGCTCAGCTCTCTCCCACACCACTCAAAATTTTTATCCCTCCACCTATGGATGTGTGGTATCTTCTGTCCCTGATCGGGGGGGGGGGGGCGGTACTTTCTGAAAAAAACTCCTGTTTACTCTTTTACTCTGCTGAGCTCAGTAGATGCTATTGATACCTTTCCATGAGTGCCTTTGTGGGAGGGGGAGTTGTTTACATGCAAGTGCTCAGGGTATCTACAATTTGGCTCATATCTTTCACGTAATGCAGCACTGCCCTGACAGAAATGGCAAGGATGTGTCAATTAGGCATATATATGATTCCATTAAATGGGCAGAACATGCTCTCTTAAGCACCCAAGAGTGGGAGGAGTGGGGATGGGGATGACCTGTTGTGGCCTCAGCTCCCCACACAGCCCCTTTCTTCTCCTGTCCTCCCCACCAAGGGCTCCATGCTTCCCTTGGGACTTGAGTCCCCATCACAGTCAAATGTAGCTTGGGTACACTTTAGCATCATGGGTTGTATGGCATCCTCACACATGGCCTGACTTATCAGAAGTGTTAGGAGAACTGACCACAGGTCTTGCAGGTCATAACAGCACAGCAGCCACTGCACTGGTGCTGGAGGGACTGGTACAAACTCCACACCTCTGAGTGGGGCACAGAGATATTTGAAAGAACTTGGTCAGAAATAGCCATGGCCCCTGTGTGGAGAATGGTGTTGCAGGGCCTTCCTCCAACTTCACTTCCTCTAGCAGGGTCCCTTTGAGTGACTCATCCATAACACCCCTGGTTTTGTGGGCATGGGGATTGGCATCTGTATATGACAGGATATGGAACAGGTCCTTGTAGACTGGTATGGTCAGCCCTTGGCCCACAGACTTCTTTCTAGTGTCAAACATGTGGTAGCAATGCCTTTTCATCAATGTAGTCTTGGTGAGGCACTGCTCCCAGTCTCTGTTGTAACCCCTCACCTGCATCTGCAATGCACTTGAAGGCATCTTTGATTCAAAGCCCTATCTGGAGCTTCTGCTGGATGTGTTTCTCACCCCAGATACCAAAGAGATCCTTTATTTTCCTGAAATGCCACTGGCATCCCCAAGTTTGGCTGTTGTGGGTGGATGGGCCAGGTTCATTCATGGTCCACAGAAATGCCCATTGAGGTCTCAGTGTCTGTGGGTGGGTTATGGTCTGCCTGTGAAGAGGCGAGTGGAAAGCTGGAAAGGTGGATGGGTGGATAGAAGCAGCAATGAATGCATGGCCTGCAGGGTGCAGTTCCTGGCTCGTCTACTACAGACCTCCTGCACAGGATCAAGAGCTTGACCAGGAGTTCACCAGGGAATTGGCTAAGGCTGCACGCTCCCGGTGCATGGTTGTCATGGGAGACTTCAACTACCCAGACATCTTGTGGGAAGAACCCTTGGCCAAATCCAAGCGGTCGCAAAGCTTTCTCTCATGTGTGGATGATCTCTGTCTGATGCAAAAAGTCGACAGGCTGACAAAAGGTAAAACACTGGTCAACCTGGTTCTGACAATGCGGGACGACCTAATCAGTGACCTGATTGAAGGGAAGCTGAGTGAGTGACCATGAGCTGATCACCTTCACCATCTAAAGCTGGCAAGTCAGTCAGCAATACAGAAGTCCCTGACTTCGGGAAAGCTGACTTTGACAAGCTCAGGAGGCTTGTCAGTGAAGCCCTAAAGGGCCACAACCCAAAGGAGTTCAGGAAGTTCAGGACAAGTGGCTGCTCCTCAAAGGAGTGATCCTGGATGTGCAAGCAAAGTCTATCCCATCTCAGAAGAAAGGCAGCAAAAGGGAACAGCAGCCCTCTTGGCTCTCCAGGGAACTAGCAGACCTCCTGCATCTAAAAAGAAAGACCTACGAAGGATGGAGGATTGGATCCACCTCCAAGCAGGAATACTTTGCACTGGTCTGGACCTGCAGGGAGCAAATCAGGAAAGCCAAGGCTGTGATGAAACTCCAACTAGCTACAAGTATCAAGGACAATAAAAAGTCCTTTTTCAGATATGTGGGGAGCTGGAGGAAAAGCAAGGGCAACATTGGACTCCTGCTAAACCAGATGGGACAACTGACAACCGACGCCCAGGAAAAAGCCAATTTGCTAAATGGGCACTTTGCGTCGGTCTTTCACCAGTCCCATGGGACACCCCTGCTCATTACAGGACAGGGGGGCCCAGGTGAGAGAGATTCCTTATCCTGCATCAATGCTGACCTTGTGAAGAAACACCTTGAGAAACTGGACACCTTCAAGTCAGACTGCCCTGACAGTTTACACCCCAGGGTACTCTAGGAGCTGGCTAGCATCATAGCTCACCTCCTGGCACGGATCTTTGAGAACTCTTGGTGCTCTGGTGAAGTGCCCAAAGATTGGAAGAAGGCCAATGTGGTGCCTATCTTCAAGAAAGGGAGGAAAGTGGATCTGGCAAAGTATAGGCCCATCAGCCTGACCTCTATCCCGGGGAAGGTCTTGGAAAAGATTATCAAAGAGGCCATTCTTAATAGCCTGGCTTATGACAACATCCTGAGGGATAGCCAGCATGGGTTTGTTGTGGGTAGCTCTTGCTTGACCAATCTTATTTCATTCTATGACCAGGTGACCTATCACCTGAACAAGGGAGAAGAGATTGATGTCGTATATCTTGACTTTAAAAAAGGCTTTGATCTGGTATCCCACGATCACCTCTTAGCAAAACTGGCTAACTGCGGCCTCGGCCTCACTACGATCCGCTGGCTGGGGAATCGGCTTTGTGGTAGGACCCAGATGGTGGTGGTTGACGGAAGTCAATCGTCATGGTGCCCTGTGACTAGTGGGGTCTTGACTAAGACTCTGTCCTTGGGCTTATACTATTTAACATCTTCATTAATGATGTGGACATTGATATCAGAAGCAGACTGGCCAAGTTTGCCAACGACACCAAACTCTGGGGTAAAGACTCCGCATCTGAGGACAGGAGGGTGATCCAGGATAACCTTGACAGGCTCAGAGAATGGGCGGACGAGAACCTGATGGTGTTTAACACCAAAAAATGCAAGGTTCTCCACTTTGGGAAGAAAAAACTGCAGCATCCTTATAGGCTCGGCAGTGCTACGCTGGTTAGCACTACAGACAAAAGGGACTCAGGGGTCATGATTGACCACAACATGAACATGAGCCTTCAATGTGATACTGCTGCTAGTAAAGCAAGCAAAATGCTGGCTTGCATCCACAGCTGCTTCTAAAGCAAATCCCAGGACGTCATTCTCCTGTTGTACTCGGCCTTGGTGAGGCCGCAGCTGGAATACTGCGTCCAGTTTTGGGCTCCACAATTCAAAAGGATGTGGAAAAGCTTGAGAGGGTGCAGAGGAGAGCCACACACATGATCAGAGGTCAGGGAAACAGACCTTATGAAGAGAGGCTGAGTGCCATGGGACTCTTCAGCCTGGAAAAGCGCAGGCTCACGGGTGATCTGGTGGCCACCTGTAAGTTTATCAGGGGTGCTTACCAGGATCTGGGGGAATGTCTGTTCACCAGAGCGCCCCAAGTGATGACAAGGTTGAATGGTGACAAACTCCTCCAGGATCATTTCAGGCTGGACATAAGGAAGAACTTCTTTACTGTCCAAGCCCACAAGGTTTGGAATAGACTGCTGCTGGAGGTGATTCAAGCACCTACTCTGAACACCTTCAAGAGAATCTGGATCTTTATCTTGCTGGGATACTATGATCCCTGCCAACTTCCTGCCCCTGGGGTAGGGAGCTGGACTCAATGATTTTCCGAGGTCCCTTCCAGCACTAATGTCTATGAAATCTATGAAATCATGGTTTTTGCTCTCAGTTCAGAGACTTGGGGTCCCTGCTCCTGTGTCACGTGGCCTCCACTGCTCAGGTCACCTCCAGAATCACGAAATACTCCATGATTCTGGCAATGCAACACATCCTGCCCAGGCTGTAATATTCAAAGGTCCACAGCCCATGTGGTGCTTAAGGATCATGGGGTGTCTCTCAGCTTGCCCCATTCTGGAGCTTCAGTGCCCCCTACACCACATCCCCTACACACAAAACTACTTTGGTCATGTACTAGCTATCTGATTAGTGATCAAGAAGAGGGGGAGTCAATCTGCACTAAATGAGAATGAAGAACATGGCAGGAAAAAAAAAAAAGGATGGCAAATACTTAGGCCTAACTCAGCCACCCTTACTTTATACCCTTATAAGATGAAGAACTTTAGGGTAGTGGATTCTATCACTGGCATATTATGAATTTCAAATCCAAATAATATTTGCCAAATGTTATGGATTTCATTTTTTCACTTTCACCTTTTCATTTGCCATCCAATAACTGGCACTGTTTAAAGTTCCTGTTTTGAGGAGATTTTGATATAAATATAGATGTCACAAATGAGGAGGCACAAGACAATACACAGCCAAGTGATTGTTTTGCATTATTAATAATTTATTTTGATATTTTAAAAAGAAACAAATACATCTATATATGTAGTTTATAAACCTGAGCAATGTAGAAAGATGGGATGACTCATGGTGGCAGACGTGATATTGAAAGGTATGCGATTTTAAAAGGAAGAAGATTACACAGGAGGTATGAGACAGAGATAAGGAGAAATCATTTCCTCTCATTACTTTCCATCATCCAGAATGGTAACCCTCAAAAAGAGACATAAACAGAACTATTCTAGTGCTGGAATCAAAACCATATGCCAGGTTCAGATCCAAGACTCTAATGCAAACACTCCCCCACACACCTATACTGAAATTTCATATTTAAGGCTTTGTCCCTTCTGTGAACATAATTTTTTAATGAATTAGGCAAGTCCAGAAAGTTTTTGGTTCAGAGTTGAAAACTAACCTAAGTCTCAGGCAAATACAAACTTGGTTTGAACAAGATACTGTTTGCATCAGGATATCACAAAATACTTCTGACTGTAAGCAGCCGCTTACTGTATCAGATACCTCTGAAATCACTTTGGAGAATGCATGAGGGAGATAATAGATATCATGGATTTTAGGTACCAAAAACAAGAAATATGGTTTACTTTTTTCCCATGAAAGCTTTCACATAGAGTAAGAAAGTGGAGTGCTATTAAAATATTTCAGGGAAGATTTTGCTTCCTAATTTACACCCATGTGCATAACTGGCCCTTATTCATATTTTCTTTTAAGGTCTATAGAGCTCAGCAGCATCACCTGATAAGTCTTAGTTGGCTTCACCTTGAAAGAGCCGTCTTCTCTCTCCCGCTTCCCCTAAACTGTAGAATTTTTGCATTACCCAACTCTGGCAATTTCTCTAATGCATTGAAGGATAGAAAACAGGGGCAAGCTATAGATGTAAACAGTACAAAGGCCCAATCCTGCTCCACTTGAAACCAAGGGAAATTTACCCCAAGTTCAGATTTAAGTGTTACTATATTTAAAAAACTTGCATGTGACTGCAGGACTGTGTGATGACAGGGATCCTGGTTTTTCACTGTTTAAAAATCCCAAATTCTCTGATAAAAACCCCAAATCCATGCTTTTCCACAATTAAAATGAAACTTCAGTCTGTGTGTGTGTGTGTGTGTGTGCGTGTGTGTATATGTATATACATATACACATACATACATACATATATACACACACACACACACACTGAAGTTTCATATATATATGTATCAGTTGAACACAATATTTTATTGATATATTTAAAATTTTAAAGCAATTTGGAAGCCTACCAGTCCCTCAATCATTATAATAAAATAAATTCTAAATACTTATATGTTTTGGTGTTTGATTTTGGCTTTTTTAATCAAAGAAACTCAGAGCTCCCCCTGTCCCCTTCACTCACCAGCATGCAGGTCCAGCTGCGGCTGTCCCCCTGCTGATTTGTGACACTGAGCAGCCCTGATATGCTCGTGCCCTGTCCTTGCCAGTGCTGTTGCTCCTCACTCCCAGCCCACAGCCCCTTGGACCTGCCAGTGCCCCTCCCTCCTGACCCACAACCTCCCAGCCCTGTCAGTGCCCCGTCACACCCAACCACAGCCCCCCAGCCCTAGGCCCCATCCCCCAAGTGTGTGAGGAAGAGAGTGGGTGTTTGGGAAATGGGGTGGGTATAGGCTACTTGGCAGGGGAACAAGGTGGGCATGCACTCCTGAAATTTCTGCACCCACAATGGGATGTGGGGCTGCAACCAAGCTGGACCAGCTCCAGGCAGAAGCTGCCTCCATGGCCCAGTGGGTAGGACCCAGTGTGGGAGGGAGTGCTGCACCATGATGGCCAAGGTGAGGCACCTCTACCCACCTGGCAGCAGCAGGGGTACAACTCGTGTTGACAGTCATGGCAGCATGGCACTCCTTCCTGCATCAGGTCCCGCTTGCTGGGCTATGGAGATGGCTTCTGCCTGGACCTGGTTTAGTCTGGCTTCAGCCACATACCCCTCTGTGGGCACAGAAATGTCAGGGGGTATGTGCCTCCCTGCCACATCACCGTGGCCCCCTGCCCCCCTCTGCTGCATCGTGTGTACTCCCCCCTGCTGCATCACTTTGGCACCCCACCTCCCTCTGCTGCATCTCCTGTGCCCCCCTCCTGGCCCCCCAGTGCATCACCTGTGTCCTCTCCCCCTTCCCCTCACCCCCATAGACTTATCTGGAGGGAGCTGCAGGAGCTGCTCTCCACCACTGCTTGGCTGCCACATGCATGTGCATGAGCACATGCATGTGGTTCCCCCTGCTTCCAATTGCCCTCCCCTGCTCCCACCAGGCCCAAGCAGGACCTTGCTGGCTGTAACTCTGCCAGTCTGTGAGGTGAACCCATGGTTTCCCACATTTTTCTCCTTTAAAGAAGAAATCTGCTAAAGGAGAAAACCCTAATTTTTCTCTGTTTTTCCACAGCAAATGGAAAACATGAATCCTTGGTGACACATTTTAAACAAAAACAAAACCCAAAGTTCAATGCATTATTAGACCACTTCAGAAAACACACATTTGGAAATGTAACTGCCCTGAGTGCAAGCATTCAATTCTTTTTAAAACCTTTGAACAATTTATTGGTAAGCAGTGTATTGTCCTGGGCCGTGTGTTCAAACCTCTACTGCAAGCACATAATGCCTCAGATTGACTGATAATGTAAGGGCTCCAGCTAATTAGGCAACTAAAAGAGAACTGTTGGAATATTGGCACAGTGCCAGGTGCCTGGTGATTCTGTCATCCGTTCTGGGGCATGAGCCCACAAATGGGACAACTGGACTGCCTTCACTTATTAGGCTTCAGGAGAGTGACCCTGTTTGCTGATGGCTTGCAAAATTCTGTACAGATTTTTGGAAACCTGTTGAGTTTAGAAGGGAAAATGAAATCACTGCTTCTTTTGTAGGCAGTAGACTGG
>NW_005842421.1:1096376-1105968 GCF_000455745.1 Alligator sinensis
GGAAAGAGTTTCCTCTCATACCACTGAAGAATGTAAGTTTTTTCTTTAAGGGGAACATCATAGATCCTGTGTCCCAGAGGGGTCTTTTTACTGGGGGGCTGCTCTAGAAAGGGGACACTACATTAAGATTAGCAAGACCACTGAATATTACTATTCATATAGCCAGGAAAAGCAACAACTGAACGATGGTAACTCATAAACAATGTGGGAGCTTGACAAAAAAGCTAGCTGCCTCACGTGTGTATCTATGGGACTCCTAGCAGCATACCTCCAACTCTGTAACAAACTGTCTGAACCAGCTTTCCATTGAGTGCACATGGTCCTAAACCATTACATGAGTGATAAGGATGATTAGAAATTGGCTTGAAGACATAACAGAGAAACAAGCTCTACATCTTTATGGGCCATCGAATGCATCTGAGGTTTCTGGGACTTCATGTTTGCAAGCTGGACTCATGGGTTTCTGGTCCTACATCCTGTACTGAGCACAGACAGTGTAAGTGCTTCTCTCAATTTATATTTTATACATGCATTCAGTTTTCCCAGACAAGTCAGAAAGCAGTGATGATCAGGGACCCGGGTTTTCCATTTCCCATGGAAAAACAGAGAAAACCATGGATTCCCTGTTTTTATCAGAGAAAATGTGGATTTCCCTTTTTAGCAGAGAAATCCATGGATTCTCCACTTTTGCAAAGAGCTTTTGCAGGCTGGCACAGCTCCAGCCTGCAAAAGCCGATTGCAAAAAGAGCGGGAAACCTCCCCGGAAGGGGAGGGAGAGGGGGAAGGGTGGGTCCTCAGCCTCTGAGTCAGCCAAGGCTGGGATCAGGCTCAGACTCAGGCTTGCCCTTCACCCCTGGAGCCTAGAGGTAAGTGGGGCTGTGGGGCAGGACTGGGAAAGATGCTTGGGGACTGAGGGAGCAGGGCTGCTGCCAGCCTCAGGTGGCACACCACAGCTGGGAGCAGGGCCAGGGGGTAAGGGCAGGGGTGCCCCTCTGCGGGGGGTTTTGCAGCCAAGTGATACGGGGCACAGTGTGGTGATGCCCGCCATGTGCGGGCTGCACACATGCCACCCGGCCGCCTGCCCAGGGGAGGAGGAGGCTTGCATGCAGCTGGCTGGCCGTGGCCAGCTCTGCAGCAGCGGCAAGGGATGGTGGCTGGGAGGGCAGGGGGGCTTGTGTGGCAGCCACTGTCACTTACCTGTAGGACTGTGCATTCAAGTCCCTCTTTCCACCCCGCGGCCGGGCAGCACATATGTGGCCCACACACAGTGGTTGCCACTGCACTGCCACTGCCGCACCCTGCACCACTTACCCACAAAGCTGTGCAGGTGGCTTTGGGATGGTAGCACAGGTTGCAGTGGCAGCGTTGTGGTGGCAGCCTCCATGTGCAAACCCCCTGTCAGGCCGGCTGGCACATGTGGCCTGCAGAGTGGCACCCCTGCCCTCACACCCTGGCCCTGCTCCTAGGAGTGGGTACAGGGACACATTCCCCCACTTCTTGATCTACCCCCCCAGCACCTTCCTTTTCCCCCGCCCTGCCCTGCCCTTCCTCCTCCACACACTTACCTACTGGGGTGGGTGTCAGTGTCTGTGTCTGCATGTCTGTGCCTGTGTGTCTGTGTCTGTAGGTCTGGGGGTCTGTTGCAAGGGGCATTAGGAAGGCTGTTGAGACTGTGGCATGGAGTGCGAGGAACCGGCAGTGCTGTGGGGGCTGTGGGGGACCTTTAATTTTTATCATGGATTTTGGGTTCTTAATCAGAGAATTTGCAATTTTTAATCAGAGAAAACCAGGATCCCTGGTGATAATACATATTAGTATGAGTAGGTGTGCTGATGTAGATTTTGAACACATTTAAGTAAATTTTTTACTTTCATTCAGGAACTTGCCCATTGCCAGTATTTGCTGCAGATGAATTAGTTCTTAAGACAGGTTAACAGTGAGCAGAAGCAAAATAGCAGCAGACCCACATTCAGCACTTGCTCACCTGGACCCATGACAATATGCAATAAGAGAAATTAGAAATAAGCAGTTTTCTTTGTGTGGATGGATCTATGCTACCTGGAGGGAGAGACGAGTTGGCCTGACAACAGAGGCTTCACTGACTCTTGTTAATGACAGCCCAGGGGTGGGGCTAGCCATGCTAGTCTGCTCAGGCAGACCACACAAGCCCTGGCCTAGGCTAGACTGCTGCCCTGTGAGGGGAGGTGAGCAGGGTGCCACAATGCTTCATGAGATATTGGCGGAATGCAACCTACCATGACTTGGGATGGGATGAACTACAGATGTTCATTATGGTGCTGTAACCTACAGCGCTGCGGTCTGATACCATATCTATCCAGGGTTACCTAAGAGCAGGATCCACCATTTTTACAGTGCTTTATGTGTTCAGTTACAGCTGTAGAGCACTTTCTGCTTGCCTACTGTGCAATAAGTGTAACTTCTGCACTTGGCCTCCAATAATGACATTTCCTTCACTAAAATGTCAATAGAGGTAGCGAAACTCATACACCATCATAGTTAACAGAGTCAAAGGCTGTCAAATAGTGTTTGAGTCTTTCTGGTGCTGAACACATTAGCTGCAAATCACTTAATATAACCAATAGAAATTGAGGGCACACATTCAGTGTCAATGTGATGTCCATGTTGATGTTCTCTCTGACCTGCAACATCTTGTGTAGAACCAGTTACTGGAATAGCTGTCCCAGGAGTGGCAACACTCTGGCCCAAGTTAAGGGACTGTATATTTTACTTCCCCAATAACTTTGCACTCTGCTTGAGCAAGCCCAAGTGCTCAGACTATATGCAGGCAGTGTGAAGTTCACCAAATAGAAATTGGTGACATTCATAATAAGTCTAATAGGAATAGCAGTTATTTTGTTTCTTGATTAATCAAAAACAAAGAAATCTGCATTGTATTACTTGTAATATGTATGCCATTCATAACAATTTCAACACAGCTCTCTTATTTCTGAAATTAACCAAGTAGAAACTTTATGTTACCATGAAAACCGAATCTTTCTGAGAACAAACAGTAAAAACAGGAGGCTAGTTTCCTAACAGACTGTCTCAAAATATCAGTTCAAATATACAGTCATGGCTAGGTAACAAAGTCAAAAATTGTCTTTGCACAATACAAATTTTCAACATTTTAAAGAAACAAACATATGGGCTAAACAAGAGGTCACTAGCTTAATGAAAATTCAACTTCTGATGTTTGCAAAATCTGGCACCTCATGAATGCTCTCTATTCTGCTCCAAAAAAGCTATGAAAAAATTCCAAAGATAACTTGATATTTACATGTCTGGTTACATCTGATAGGACTGGGTTTTTAAATTAGCTACAGTGTTGCACAAACTGCTAGTTTCGTGCCCCTGGAGGCTTGTCCAATTTACCTCAAGGAGAGAGTCTCACACACACAGGCTAGGTCCAACTCAAGTTTATTGTTTGCGCAAACAGATCGACAAAGGAGCTGAGTTGCTCAAAGCAGAGTCGACCCCGAGCCGTGCCCGAGGTTCCACTTTTATAGATAGCAAACAGAGGGTTTCAGCGTGTCGTGCGATTATTGGCAGACTTACAATTTCCTTATTGTTACATCTTGCCTTGCAGGTCGAGCTCAACTTGTTATTGGTTATTGTTTCCTATCAAGTTTAGCACGTGTGCAGTCCAAAAGCAGAACTGCGGCAAAACTAATGCCCCTCAATAACCTCTTATCTTAGTGTAACCCTAGTGCACTGAATAAGTATGGTTGCAAAATCTATGTGCAAAGCAAGCCTTAATCTATATGCAGAAGCTATTGCAAAATATGCTGAACACAAAAGCGATTGCGAAGGCATGGCGACCGAACTATAACGTATTTTTACCACAACAGTAGGCACTGTTTTGATGAACTAATTCATTAGTGAAATTGTTGTAGGCTTTTTCCAGACCTAATGCAGATAACATAACAATAAATGCAGGGACTGAGGAGTTAGGTTTTCAATGCTGTAAAATGAAGTTCTTTTTGTATCAATGGTTACTACCTAGATTTTCACCACCTGAGATTCTGGCCCCTATAACATTAATATAGTTCTTATAAACAGAGATTACATTATCTGTGTCCCAGCACATTTGGGGAGTAACCATGAACTAAATAAGTTCTTTGGAAAATGTGTATTTTTCTGGCAGCCAATAAAATGGTATCCGGATCCCTTACTGGGTCTCCTAGGACTTAGCACAATACAAAAAATGCTTTGTTTCATAAAAATAAGTAGTGCACAATGATTTTTTTTGTAAAATATAGTTAATATTGAAAGTAAAAATCTGCAAATCACCTAGGAAATGTATTATGCTTTCTATAGAAAATTCTACCAAATAAGAAAAAAACAAACCAAATGTCTGGAAATGAACAGCCACGTATTCTTTCTTCTTCTGCAAAGAAGTTAGATGAGATTATTGGAAATGGATCCCTTGAATAAAAAATGGCTTTTATAATCTTCTTGTATTTTATTATCCTGACCTTTAAATGTATTTTTGCACATATTATTTGAAGCCAATCTTAAGGATGTATAAATCAAGCTGGGGGATAAAGTAGCACAAAGGATTCAGTAGCTCTGAAGAGCTGGCCCAGTCCTTTAGCTGGCCAGATTTTCAAACATTTGGAAGTGTTAAAAAGGGTCATGTTTTCTTTGAAGAAATGCTGGTGGGATTTCACTAAACACACTTTCAATGTTAAGTCTTTTTGATAACACTTTTTGCTCACAGATATTCCTTTTCGTTTAAATTGGCATCTTCTTTCATCTTTTCCTCTGTACATTATGGTCCTCTGTGTGGTTCCCCCTTGAAACTAATGCCCCTCAATAACCTCTTATCTTAGTGTAACCCTAGTGCACTGAATAAGTATGGTTGCAAAATCTATGTGCAAAGCAAGCCTTAATCTATATGCAGAAGCTATTGCAAAATATGCTGAACACAAAAGCGATTGCGAAGGCATGGCGACCGAACTATAACGTATTTTTACCACAACAGTAGGCACTGTTTTGATGAACTAATTCATTAGTGAAATTGTTGTAGGCTTTTTCCAGACCTAATGCAGATAACATAACAATAAATGCAGGGACTGAGGAGTTAGGTTTTCAATGCTGTAAAATGAAGTTCTTTTTGTATCAATGGTTACTACCTAGATTTTCACCACCTGAGATTCTGGCCCCTATAACATTAATATAGTTCTTATAAACAGAGATTACATTATCTGTGTCCCAGCACATTTGGGGAGTAACCATGAACTAAATAAGTTCTTTGGAAAATGTGTATTTTTCTGGCAGCCAATAAAATGGTATCCGGATCCCTTACTGGGTCTCCTAGGACTTAGCACAATACAAAAAATGCTTTGTTTCATAAAAATAAGTAGTGCACAATGATTTTTTTTGTAAAATATAGTTAATATTGAAAGTAAAAATCTGCAAATCACCTAGGAAATGTATTATGCTTTCTATAGAAAATTCTACCAAATAAGAAAAAAACAAACCAAATGTCTGGAAATGAACAGCCACGTATTCTTTCTTCTTCTGCAAAGAAGTTAGATGAGATTATTGGAAATGGATCCCTTGAATAAAAAATGGCTTTTATAATCTTCTTGTATTTTATTATCCTGACCTTTAAATGTATTTTTGCACATATTATTTGAAGCCAATCTTAAGGATGTATAAATCAAGCTGGGGGATAAAGTAGCACAAAGGATTCAGTAGCTCTGAAGAGCTGGCCCAGTCCTTTAGCTGGCCAGATTTTCAAACATTTGGAAGTGTTAAAAAGGGTCATGTTTTCTTTGAAGAAATGCTGGTGGGATTTCACTAAACACACTTTCAATGTTAAGTCTTTTTGATAACACTTTTTGCTCACAGATATTCCTTTTCGTTTAAATTGGCATCTTCTTTCATCTTTTCCTCTGTACATTATGGTCCTCTGTGTGGTTCCCCCTTGAACAATTTTTAGAATCCATCACTTATTTCACGACCAGACTGCATGGATTCATGACCTCGCTTGATATGTCCACAGTTTACCCAAATTCCTGGCTGGCCTTCTACATACCCTGCTCTTACATTCATGGCCTCCTCATACCCCTCTCCTGAAACCAATTACAGCTCCCCATGATTTCCTACTCCTCCTTTCTCTCCCTGTCCATTTTCCCCAAGCAAATGTACATAAAATGCCATCTCTGGCTAAAAAAGTGATTGGAATCTGAAGAAAATCAGTATTTCTCATGGGGGACTTTAGTTATCAGGACATGTGCTAAGAGGGAAATGCAGCAGTGGACAAGCAACACAGAAAATTGCTGGAGTGTTTTGGGGACAACTTTTTGATACAGACGGTAGAGGTCAACTACAGGGAAAGCTCTTCTTGATTTACATTTCACGAACAGGGATGAACTAGTTGAGAATGAAAAGGTGAAAGGTAACTTGGGTGACAGTGATCATAATATGATAGAGATTACAATCCTGAGAGGAGGGAAGGAAAACAGCAGAACAAAGACATTGGACTACGGAAAAGCAGATTTTAACAAACTCAGAGAGTTGGTGGATGGGGTTCCCTGGGAGGCAAGTCTAAGGGGAAAAGGAGACCTGGCTTTATTTTTAGATGGCCCTTTTAATTGAGCAAGCTATCCTGATGCAATGGACGAATGAGAAGTGCAACAGGAGGCCAGTCTGGCTAAACAGCAATCTTTTAAACTGAGTGACCACTCACTTAAATTCTTAAAAAAGAAATCCTATAAAAGGTGGCAACTTAGTCATAGTACTAGGGAAAAAATAAGAGTATTGCACAAGTATGCAGGGAGAGAATTAGGGAGGTCAAGGCACTATCTGAGATGCAGCTGGCAAAGGACATCAAAGCAATAAAAAGGGATTGTACAAAATGTCAAAAGTAACAGGAAGACCAGTGAAACCATGGGTACATCCAGACTTGCAGGCACCTGCAGTCTTTGGTGCTACAAACTGCATATGTTGCACATTAAACCATGTGTGGCACTGCTAATTTGCAGCGAAGGGGCAAAATTTCCAGGTAGCAAACTTCCCTCCCCAGCCCGAAAAAAAGCAGTGCAAAGCATGTGAAAATAGCGTGCGCCAGGACAAACATAGAGACGGGGAAGCAAGAAGCCCAGATCTGCCTGCTCCCCCCCTCCACACACTGTGGCGCTCCCATACTGAGGAACATGGAGACAGGGGAGCAGCCAGGGTAACTCCCTGCCTGGCTCAGGTTCAGTGTGCCTCAGCATGAGAGCTTTGCAAAGTGCAGAGATGGGGGAACAGGCACCCTGGGCTTCCTACTCCCCTATCTCCACTTCCCACTCCCTGGCTGGCTGAGATGCAGGGTGCCTCAATATGGAGGCTGCCTGCTGGCCAGCCACACACTGAGGCACCCTGTGCTCCAGTGACCCCCACCCTCCACACAGCACATAGAGCTCGGGCAGGAGCCAGAAGGAGTCAGTAGGGCCCACAATGAAGGCCACATGCAGGGGCGTGCGCTGTGGCACTAAGTAGCTGCACAAATTTGTGCTGCTACTATTTGTGCCACTGCAAGTGCATGCCCCTGCTCATCTGAATGTGGCCCACAGGTCCTTTATGGAATATGGAAGGCAATCTAGTTACAGAAGATGTAGAGAAGGCTGAAGTTTTCAATGCCTTTTTTACTTTAGTCTTCACAAATAGGGGCAGCTGCCAGCTGACGAGTGCAGCTGGCAGCAAAGATAGAGAAGGAGACAAACAGGCTAGACTAGTAGAAGAACAGGTATTACTTAGAGAAGCTAGATGCTTTCAAGTTGTCAGGATCATATGGGATGCATCCTAGGGTACTGAAGGAATTGGCTGAGGTAATTTCAAAGCCATTGGCTAGTCTCTTTGAGAAGTCATAGAAATCAGGTGAAGTTCCAGATGACTGGAAAAGGGCAAATATATTGTTCATCTTTAACAAAGGGAAGAAGGAGGATCTGGGGAACAATAGAGCAGTCAGCCTGCCCTTGATACCTGGAAAGATCATGAAGCAGGTCTTCAAGAAACCTATTATGAAGCATCTAGAAAAGAAAAAAGTTATCATTGATGTAATCTTTTTATGTAATCTTTTTTATGGTATATCTAGCTTTTGCAAATTATATCTAACTGAATACTTAAGGCAACTTACTGATGCTGGGAGGGGTGTGGCATGTGTGTGTTAAGAGATGCTTGCAGAGCACAGCGTGTGGGATGCGGAGGATTCCTGGAATGCCTCCCTAACACCAGCAGGATAATGTCTCCCTGACACTTGTAAGATAGCAAGAAGTTCAGAAAAAGGTCTCATTATAATGCTAAAAATCACACCCCTGGGCAGGGCAAAAGTATGTTAATGAAACATATATGTATGTAAATGAAATACATGGCTAAAACATAGGTATAGAGACATGCTCAGTAGAGAACGTCTTATGTCAGTGGCTTGTAACCAATCACTGAGCGATACACTTGCAAACATATGTATAAAAGGTACCCAAAGGTAGAAACCGGTGGTGCTTGCTTTGCAAACGATTGCCAAGCACCCCTCTCTGCGCAGACTGGAAACAATAAAGATTAAGTTGGATCCTCCACCCATGTGTGTTCATTGGCAATAGCGCACCGGGCACGAACTCACACTGTCCGTTGGGACAACAAGCTCACACACTTTGCAGAACACACTTACAGTTCATAGAACTTTCAGCTGTAAGTTACTATGCACTTCTAGACAAGATGCTCATTTCAGATTGCATCCAAAAGCCTTACAGTCCCCTGCAGAGAGCTCTATTTCAATCCTTCCTTGCTAACAAATTCCCTAATCATGCATTATTTAACTCAGATTGCATTTGTCAGAGATTAACACAAGGATTTACATTCTGTTGATTTTAGTTTTATGCAGGTATTTCTGAAAATGCAACAAGATGAAGTTTATTTCATGATTATGTTGCTCTAAACAAAACAGCTGTCTACATTGCCTTGCACTGGACCAAGATGCATTGGCTCTAAATCCCACACTTCACAAGCACTATTGCAGAACTGAAGGAAGCTTGACCAGTAGAGCACGAAAGGCCCAGGTCCTCTGAAATTCCTCCATGCTCTCAGCAACAGCCAGCATAGGAGAAAATTCAGCATCTGCCAGCTTTCCCAATCTCCCCATTTATTTACCAGAAATCAAACTTGTACCTATCATGCCATTGACAGCAGCAGATATCAAAAACATTATCCAAACTTGAGTCCTCTTTGGGCTGTATCCTCTCCAACCACAGTACTCCCAACCTTGCTGCCCCTCCTTTTACCCACTTTCACTGTCATCTCTATCACTCCTTCCTTCCTTATGCCAACATTACTGATCTCTTTTACAATCTTCCTCTCTGAACCACCCACCTATACAAAAAAAGAAAAAATATCAAGCAAGGAACATGTGCAGTACCATTAGCTTAACTCATGTTTTTGCTTTTAACTTTACCTCCTCCTCCATCTTAGACTGTCTGTGCTTTGTGCTTGGTGTGGGGACCGAGGGTCGGTCTAAGGCTATGGCCAGTAGCCCGGACCATCAGGTGGGGTTTTTCCACGACGGAGTAGAGTTAGGCACGGAAGAGTA
>NW_005842421.1:1109504-1110191 GCF_000455745.1 Alligator sinensis
GAAGGACGGGTCTTGGTGCCGAGACTGATTCTCAACAAAGTACTCCACGAGTACCACCAGGGCACTCACCTGGGAACTGATGCCATGACCCAAGGTCTCCAAAGAATTGTAGTAGGACCCAGAATGAGGAGAATGGCAGAACAAATAGTGCGAAGGTGTCCTGTCTGCTGTGCCAACAATCCTAAGATTTCCCCCAAACCTCCACCGGGAGCAGGAAGGCAAGGATTATTAGCAGGCGAATGCTGGCAAGTAGATTTCTCTGAAGTTCCTAGAAAAGGGCACTACAAATACCTGTTGGTGCTCGTAGATACTTTGACTGGTTGGACCGAGGCTTTCCCGTGCCGAACTACTCAGGCGAAAGAAGTGGTCCGAGTGATGCTAAAAGAAATGATTCCACGATTCGGAATCCCAGAGGGATTAGCCTCAGACCGAGGGCCACTTTGTGTCAGAAGTGACCCAGGCAGTTTCCCGGGCTCTAGGGATACAATGGGACCTCCACACAGCATGGAGACTGCAGTCAAGTGGACAGGTGGAACGAATGAATCAGACTCTAAGAAGACAGCTGGCTAAACTCTGCCAAGAGACTCAGCTGAAATGGCCCGAAGCTCTGCCTCTTGCCTTGCTTAGAGTGCGCATAGCCCCTAGAGCTAAATTGGGAGTTAGTCCATTTGAATTAATGTATGGCAA
>NW_005842421.1:1111754-1114913 GCF_000455745.1 Alligator sinensis
AGTGATGTTCATGAAACCTTCGGTCATGGATCCAATCCAAAAGAACCGAGAAGACGCAAAACAGTTCTTGATGCTGAAAGGAATGATCGAGGACTATGGTCCCATTTCATAGGGTCATAGCCTGATGTAATCTTTTTATGTAATCTTTTTTATGGTATATCTAGCTTTTGCAAACTATATCTAACTGAATACTTAAGGCAACTTACTGATGCTGGGAGGGGTGTGGCATGTGTGTGTTAAGAGATGCTTGCAGAGCACAGCGTGTGGGATGCGGAAGATTCCTGGAATGCCTCCCTAACACCAGCAGGATAATGTCTCCCTGACACTTGTAAGATAGCAAGAAGTTCAGAAAAAGGTCTCATTATAATGCTAAAAATCACACCCCTGGGCAGGGCAAAAGTATGTTAATGAAACATATATGTATGTAAATGAATTACATGGCTAAAACATAGGTATAGAGGCATGCTCAGTAGAGAACGTCTTATGTCAGTGGCTTTTTAACCAAAACCTCGACGTAACCCTTCAAACATATGTATAAAAGGTACCCAAAGGTAGAAACCGGTGGTGCTTGCTTTGCAAACGATTGCCAAGCACCCCTCTCTGCGCAGACTGGAAACAATAAAGATTAAGTTGGATCCTCCACCCATGTGTGTTCATTGTGTCCGTTGGGGACAACGTCATGAACACCCCTCATTGATTCATCAAGAGCAAGTCATGCCTAACCAATCTGATTTTTTTCTGAGAAGGTGACAGACTCAGTGCTTGAGGGGAGAGCAGTGGATGTGATATACCTTGGCTTTAGCAAGGTTTTTGATGATGTTTCCAACAACGTTCTCATTAAGAAGCTAAGGAAACACAAGCTAGATGAAAGTGAATACATAACTGGCTGGTTCATCATACTCAGCGGGTGCATTTACATGAGATGATTTACTGCACAGTAGCATAGTTTACTGAGCAGTAAGCGTGTGCCTCCACACATAAACATACTTACTGCGCAGAAAAAAGTTGCTACTCATGAGTAAATTTGCTACCTGCAAATACAAGGAGCACATTCACTCATCAATAATTATTGTGCAGTAACGCATGTGTAAATGCCAACTGGGAGCAAATTTGTTCCCAATCAGCCCCACCCCTAGGGGTCCAGCCTGAGGCTAGCCAGAAGGCTCCGGGGCTGGGAGCCTTGCCTGCCCCAGGTCTGGGATGACTCTCTGGCAGCCCCAGCCTCAGGCCCTTAAAAGCCTGCAGGCACTTAGTGCCCTGGGGCACATGCAGAGAGCCTGAAGCCATTCCAGGTCACTGTGTTTTTCTGTGCAGGCCAGCTGTGCCAGCCTGCTTGCACCCTGGCACCACTGCCTGGCACCACAATGCTGCATGGCTGCCAGGGCCATGCTGTCCAGGCCTGCAGAGTGCTGCAGGCTCCTGCCAGGACTGCCATCACCCTGGCCTAACTGCAGGCAGATCCTGGCCACTGGGGTAGCTCCAGCTGCCCACAGTCCATCCCCAGCAGCCTGCCCAGACCCTGCAGGTGCTGTGAGGCATTGCCTTCCCACAAAGCTGCCAGTCCTGTGCTGTGCCTCTGTGCTGGGTGTTGCAGGCAGATGCCTGGGGCTGGCAGCACAGGGACAGCCATGCAGAGGTCCAGAGAACCAGTGTAGGAGCCCCTATGGCCTCATCACCAATGCCACATCTGGTCACAGGAGCAGACTGGTGACCTTGTGGCACTGTGGGGCAAGGTGGATGTGCAGTGGGAGTTCATGCAGGGCAGATGATCCAATGCTTATGTCTATGAGGGGCAGTCAGGTCAGATATAGGAGCGTGGGCATGACTGGTCAGCATGGCAGTGCCACATAAAGGTCAAGGCCTTGTGGGCACAATGGGTTTCCATCTCTGACCAAAACCATCAGTCAGGGTGTGCATGCAATACCATGCCCTTTATGCAGCAGCTGACAGACATCCTCATGCTCTGGGACCCAGGCCACAGCTGTGCTATGTACTGCAGCACAGGTGGCCTGCCCAAGCCTGCACTCTGGCCTGGCATCCATGGTGACATGTCACTGGTGGAGGGACCCTCAGGGCAGCAGCATCCCATCCTGCTGAGCTCCCCATCCACAGCCTCCACCAGCAGCTTAGGGAGCCCGGGCCAGCACCTGCCCCAACAGCTCTGCAGCCTCAGCCCCAGGCCCAGCCACAAAGTGTGGCTGGCCATGCCACCACTGGTTGCCAGCAGCACCATGCCCTCCTTGGGGGGAGCCTGCCCAGGCACCTGCACATCGTGCCCTGCCATCCAATGGGTCCACTGGGAGCTGCATGCCATCGTCACCAGTCAGGACTGGAGCCATGCCAGTCCCAGCCACGTGGTAAGCCCTGTACTAGGGGGAGGGCTCTCCCTGCCCCAGGCCCTGCCCCCACTCTCTACCTCTTCCCCCCTGCCCTCCTGCCCAGCCTGAACACACACTTCTGGCCCCTGGGTTCTCCCTGAACAGCACTCAGGGAGGCAGCAGACAGTGCAAAACTTTATTGAGGAGCCCATGCCCCTGCAGATAGTGGGCACAGGCCCCTCATAAGCTGAGGAATGTGCAGATGCCAGTGGGGCAGAGATGTGCATCCCTCCTTGGCTGTGCAGGCCAGGGATGCAAAAAGCAGCCACAGGTAGCCCTCCAGGCAGCAGGGGAGGGTATGGGGCAGCCCAGGTTTGCCCCCATGCCATCAAAGCTCAAGGTCCCATGCCAGGTATGCAGTGCAGCAGTAGGGTATAGTTGGTAGGGCACCCCTCAGTCCAAGCAAACAGCTCCTCACACATTGCCTAAGACATGGACAGCAGAGGCATGCCTGGGGTACAGAGTGGCTGCAGTGGGGTGGGGAGGGAGATGGCTCAGGGGTGCCTCCCCAGAGAAGCCCCTTGCAGGGAGGGTGGGGGGTGTTGGCAGCTCTTTATCCTAGTTGTCTAGAACCCCCATGACCCCCAAGGCTGGCCTCCATGGGCTGGGTGCCAGCACAGGAGAGTGACTGGCCTGCAGGAGGAGAAACAGGGGCAACAAGGTTTGGAGCCATGGCAGCAGGTACTGCCAGAACCTTGACCTGTCCTGGGATGGGAATGGGGCAGGAGAGGCAGGGTGGCCATGCCCAACACCCAGTGGCCTGCCAGCCCCAGAGGAGCAA
>NW_005842421.1:1114965-1117727 GCF_000455745.1 Alligator sinensis
TACTTGGGTCCAGGCCTGCCCAGGCAACTTGCCATGGTCTCTGGGCACTCAGGCAAGCCCAACCCCCAGTCTCAGGCCGGACACTGCAGGGGCCCCGGTATAAAGAATCTTATATCAGAAATGTTGCAAACTCTCACATGGCCCATGAGGTCCTGCCACTGCATGGAGGGGAGAGGCCACAGTAGCCAGTCAGGATGTGGCCTCAGGGTCACTGCCTCCCATGGCTTGGGCCCTGTGGACACAGGACCACCCTGTCCTCCTGCAGTGGCTGGTGGCAGCATCAGAGGACCATCTAGAGGACTCATGGGCCTGGTGGGTGGAGGACATTGCCTGTGAGGATGAACAAGACTGGGTGGACTGGGAGTTCCAGGCACAGCTCCTGGCCCTGGAGCATAAGTTGCTTGAGTTGGGGCGGGGGCAGGGGCAGGGCTGGCTTACCATGTGGCTGGAGCTGGCGTGGCTAGTGGTTCCACTCAGTCCTGGCTGTTGGTGACAGCATGCAGCTCTAGGCGGTGTCCTCAGACACGAGAGCCTGGTGTGCAAGCACCCAGTCAGGCTCCCCTCCCCCCTGAGATGAGCTGGCACTGCTGGCAGCCAGGCTGGCCACATCTCATGGCTGACTCTGGGACTGTGGAGGTGGTGAGGAAAGCACTGGCCCTGGCTCCCTGAGCTGCTGGTGGAGGGTGCATCCAGGGAGCTTGGCAGGATGGGCTGCTGGATATCCAAAGGGACATCCTCTGGTGATGTGGCACTGGGGGTCCCTAGCTGGGGTGGGGGCTTAGCAGGCCACCCATGCTGTTGTCAACAGCACAGCTGTGGCCTGGGTCCTGGGGTGCCAGAATGTCCATCAGTTGCTACATAAAGGGCATGGACTTGTGGGCACTGATTATGGTTGGTCACGGTGACCCACTATGCCCGCGAGGCATTGACCTTTATGCAGCACTGCTGCACAAACTGGCTGTGCTTGTGCTCCTGCATCCAGTCTGACAGTGCCTCATAGATGTGGGTATTAGAGCACCCACCTCGCTTGAACTGGTGCTGCACCTCTCCTTGCTCCACTGGACCATGAGGTCACCAGTCTCCTCCTTGGACCAGTTGGGACCCCAGGTGGCAGGCATAGGCATGGGTATGAGTCTGGGTGAGGAGGATACCATTAGGGATCCCATGTTGAATCTTTGGGCCCCCACTCAGCTATCCATGTGCTGCTAGGCCTGGACAGATGCCTGCAGCACTCAGCACTGAGGCATGGCATGAAACTTGCAGCCACACAGAAGAGGCAATACCCTGCAACACCTGCAGTCTTCGGGCAGGCTGCTGGGGGTGCACTGTGGGCAGGTGGAGCTGGCCTTGCTGGCCAGAAGCTGCCTGCAGCTGGGCCTGGGGGCTGACAGGCCTGGCAGGAGGGTGAAGCAGTCTGCAGTACCCTGAAGCACCCTGTGGACCTGGACAGTGAGAACCCGGCAGCCACATGGTAGTGCGGTGCCTGGCAGCAGTGCTGGGGTGCAGACAGGATGCTGTGGCTAGTCTGCAGCCTGCCCAGAGGCACACAGGGGACTGAAGTGGCCTCAGGCTCCCTGCTGGCATGCCCCAAGGCTCAAAATGTCTGCAGGCTTTTAAAGGTTTGAGGCAGGGGCTGCCATAGAGGCAGCCCAGCCCTGGGACAGGAGCAGGTCCCAGTCCAGAGCCCTGGGGCTAGACTCAGGCCAGCCCCCTAGTGGCAGGGCTGACCCAGGAGCAAACTTGTCTACACGTATGTAACTGTGCAGTAACTAATTGCGCATAAATCTGCTACCTTCATTTGCAGGTAGCAAATGCATGTGTGATTGGGGGGTTTTACTGCTCAGTAATCATGTGCACATGTAGATGCATGCACTTATGGTACAGTGAACTAGGCTACTGCTCAGTTAAGCATCTCATGTACATGTGCCCACTGTTGGATAAGAGTAAGATATCAGCATGGATGAACCTATATCAGTGTTTAGTTTAAGGAACCGCCTAAACAGTGAGGAAAAGAGTTGTAATGGTTTTGATGGCTGGATACCAATGTATATTTGAGTATTAGTTTATAGAAAAATGTCTCCCTTCTTCATTACTATGCATTGTTTACAGTGAGGTTATTCAGATTAATACTAAGGAAACTTAGTTATAATAGGGCGGTTAATATTGATATTTAAATATTGCTTCTTGATTCTAATATCTTTTTAGAAACTTAATTTTATTGTTTCTCTGTTGTATTGATATTCAGAACACTTACTATATATAACCTCTTCTGACCTCCACATAAATTCTACTACAATATGATTTTAAATTAATTAAACATTATTCACACTTTATTTAAAAATACATTATTAGTGAGTACATTATCTAATGCAAAATATGACATGTACGTACTAAAAGGATTAGTGTGACATGGGTGTACGTACTAAAAGGATTAGTGTGACATTAGTACCAGCACCTTCCAGCCTGGTACTAGTATGGCCCCACCCTTTTCTCTGGGAAAACCACCTGCCTTGTTCACCTGCCACACCTTGTTGATAAATGATTGTTATGTAAAATAGGCAAGAGGCTGCCCTTAGAGTGCCCAGTTGTAACGGGGCAGTGCATACATGCTCCAACCTTCCTTACACATGTCCCATGCCTTGCAGATATCACACTGTGTGATGATTATCTGGCTCAAGGCTGGGTCAAACTGGGCACACAGTTTTATCTTTATTGTACTGCCCCCTTTGGAGCCACATGCACCCCCCCCCCCCCCCCCCCCC
>NW_005842421.1:1117775-1260655 GCF_000455745.1 Alligator sinensis
CTGTTTGTGCCTGCCACTTTAAGGGCCTGAAGACAGCAGCCAGCAGGTGCCTGATTAGGGCAGCCATTTTGGGTTCAGGGCTGCCCATGTAAACAGGGCATTTTGCTGCAGGAAGGCCAGGCAACAACATCACCTGGCTGCAGAGCTACTGGTATCATCTGGAGGTAAGGGAGGAGCTGTAGGGGATGGTAAGGAGGCTCCTGGTCCTGGGCATGACCTAAAACTGCACCCTGCTGGGAGCGGGTGGCTTGGTGGGGCTCTCAGTGGTGCGGGAGCCCCCAGGAAATGCCAGGCCAGTTACCACCCCAGTGAAAGGCGGGTTGGGGTGCCTTAACCCCAGCTCCCACAACTGGGTGGGTTACCCCCTTGTAGGGTCCGGCAGGTGGACCCCAGTGAGAGAGTGGGGCCATTTCACTAAGAATTTTCTTTCCACAGGAGGAATATACTGATGGATTTTTCTGTTTGGCTGAAGTTCACTTTGTGATAGCTACAGAAGCAAAGTGAACTCAGAATATTGTAGGAGTAGGCCTTGCAAGTTTCACTCAGTGAAAGGCAAAATAAAATGTTCAAGAGACAGCCATGCTAGGTGTTATTTCAGGAGCAACATTAGACAGATAGCTGTACTATTTAGGATAATTAAAAGTAAAAAAGGGATGTAGCAAAATGTTCTTGTACTTCTTACATACCTTTTAAAAGATAAAGGGGCTAATAGCTGAATATAACCACAATTAATTAATACAATGTTCTGCTTTACCATGTTCCTGTGGATTCCAATGTCATGATTAAAAGTGTAAGGAAGTTGTTGCCGAATATTTTTAAATAATTTGAACTTTTGGAAACACATCTGGGTCAGAATTATTATACAAATTTTCTCATTGCAAGGATTTAGGAAGAGCAGTTTTAAACCAGTTCTTAACAGTGCAAAGGAAATTAAGAAATAGTTCTATAAGAACTGTTACAGCTTTTAAAACTTTAGTACTTATGTCTCAGCTTAATTTTTATCTTTATGAACTACTGGCACAATCTGCTTTAGAAATAGGGAGCAGAAAATCTGATCATATCATTCTGAGTTGTTCTGTGGCTACAAGTGTCCCATGAAATAAATCAGTCACTGTGGCAGGGCACTGTGTGTGCCTGCCACTTTAAGGGCCTGCAGTTGACAGCTGGCAGGTGCCTGATGAGGGCAGCCATTTTGAACCTAGGGCTGCCCATATAAACAGGGCAGCTCTGCTGCTGGAGGCCAGGGAACAACATTGCCTGGCCACAGAGCTGCTGGTGCCATCTGGAGGTAAGGGAGTAGCTGTAGGGGATGGTATGGAGGCTCCTGGTCCTAGGTATGACCTAAAACTGCACCCTGCTGGGAGTAGGTGGCGTGGTGGGGCTCTCAGTGGCACGGGAGCCTCCAAGAAATGCCAGGCCAGTTACCACCCCGGTGAAAGGTGGGTTGGGGCACCTTAACCCCTAGCCCCCACAACCAGGTGGGTTACCCCTTGTTTGGAGGGCCTGGAGGGTGGATCCCTGGAGAGAGAGAAAGGCCAGAGACTGAGGCCTGTCTGAACTTCCCCTGACTGGTCCATGCTGGGGCCAGGACCGGAAGGGTTGAAGAGCCGGGGGCCCACCGCGAGAAACACCCAAGAGCTGCGTGCCTGGGGTTCTGACTGGCCTGGAGGTGGGCCAGGGCTAGAGGAGCCAAAGGTCCCGGGGGGGGGGGACCACACCCGAAGGGGAGGTGGTTCAGGGAGCTATGCTGCCTGGTATAAAGGTGGATGGGACTGCCTGAGGAGAGAAATCCAGGCGGGGTTCAATTAGGAGGATTCTGGGGCTCAGAGTGGGGGCTGATGATTATGATAACACCTAGATACCATCTGCGAGGCCTGGGCTGTGGTGTAGGGGAGGAAAGGAGCTGCAGATAGCGCCCCCTGGCATCGGGGCAGGAAATGGGCAGCCTCCTGCTTAATTACATCAATGAACTAATTAATTAACAAGAAGGCATGGTGGGAGAGAAGGTGGGCGGGTAGCCCAGAAACAGGTGGGCGGGCCATAGGGAAAGCGGCCCCAAGAAGGCCCCCTTTTACAGTCACCTTACTTGATTGCAGAGAATCTATACAGCACCTGTATAATAAGAACAGTCTGTTTGTACAAGAAACATGCACAATGATGCAGAACCTCGCCCAAAAATTTTTCATACAATTTATAACAGGCTTATTTGTATTCCACTGATAGTGCAGAGAACTGTACCTTACTTGAACTGTCCCAACCAAATGTCAAATAACTTCTTCAAGGAGCTTGTGGTCTAAAGGCATGAGTGAGTATTTGTACAACATACAAGTGCAGTATAGAATTATTTATGTTGCCTCTTGACTTTTATTTCAGGAGAGCTTCTTGGAATATATGCATTTTAATAATTTCTGAAAATAGTATATCCTACAGCAATGTGGAGACCTTTTCAGGTGGAATATGTACATATTTGTGGTATATTTATCAGGAAAATGTTCTGTGACTGGAGCAATGAACTCTTACTGTTGCTAATTATAACAAACCACATAATGAAGGCGGTTAGGTACTATGGTGACAAGCATTATCTGCAAAGAGTGACAACATCTAATCTAAGTGCAAGTTATCTCAATTGTTTCTCTATATTAAACACTTGCATAGTCCCCAGTATATAAGTCTCTCAATAGACTGCAATCTTTTACTTACAACACTCCAGTAATATAGAAAAAGGTAATTACTGTTGAGGAACTAAGGCACAGAATGTCACAGTGACTTGCTCAGGGTTACTTAGGAAGCCTGTAGCAGAGCTCTGTAGACCCTGAAGTCCTGGGCTAGTTGCGTAATGCCATAGCAGAGTAGAACGTTATGATGGAGATACCAATAGCAGAAGAAATTATTCTTAATCTAATTACTGATGAATAATGCTAGAATGGTGGAGAAGTTTGGAAGCAGTGATTACAAGCTGTGCACTCCTCACAGAGTGCACAGGATATGGCAAAATAATGTGCACTAAAGAAAAAACTTAAGAATTAAGACAGTCTCTTGATTTTAACTAGCAAACAAAATTAATACGCTGTATCTACTGTGGCACTTCTCCCCCTTTTTTTTTTATGCAATAAAATATTATGTTCCAGCATGTTATGTGAAACAGTTCTATAAAAAACCAGTGTTCTTCAGTGACCAGGACTAAACAGTGGAAACACCCTTCCCTTCCCATGGGAGAGTAAAGTGCTTTACACCTTAAAGGAGAAAGTGACTGGTGTCAGAAATTTGTGGCTATTTTTGAAACTACTGTCTCATTTGAAAAATCAAGAGTGTTCAGATTGCATAACTCAGGTGGCTTGAGAGCAGTAAATTGCTAGTGATGTACATTTAAAAATAAACTGCATAAGCCAACTTGTCAGGATGCATACCACAGGTTGAGTCTGGGGAATAAATTAATTTCAGATGTGATTTTTAAAATGACCCCATTATTCTGTGTGGATGTCAGTGTGACTTGCAGTTTAATTCAGTGTTCCTTTGGAATAGTAAGTGATCTATTTGCATAAAAAAGATAATATGCAGACGTCTGAAATACTAGTCATTTGAAATACAAAGGCAAAATTTACCAGGACCTAAAATAAAGAAATAGGTTGTGCTGACAGAAACACCCTGTCACTTAGCTTGTTCAAATAGTTTGATATCTTACTTGAATAAAGACAGCTCTAGTTTTTTTTCACGTAAGTGGTGCTTTGAAAGCGTAATGAGCAAGTCCTTTAAAATGGTGAAACAAGAAATCATGTGATAGCTTGTAGATCTGCTGACACTTCTTAAATCTGACAGAGCATGTTCACAGTTGGAAGAATCTGCCTCTGACATCTATACTTATTGGGAAAGAAAAGAAGGGAAATATCACAAGCTGGATGATATTTTCCTTCTAGTATAGTGAAGTCCATTATTTGCACAATGAAGCGTATGGGCTATTTTTTTTAACAAATTAGGGTTTGAAACCTGCCAGTACACCTCTCACTCTTTTTGTCTTCCTTTTGTTTCAGAAGGCAAAGTTGGTAAAGTTCACATGCACCTTGATGATAATGTCAACAGGAATTTTTTTCTTTGCAGGCATCCTGCAACACAGTCTCTCAATATATATTACTAGAAAATGAAGACCCAAAGCAAATAAACTTTATAGTCAAGTAATCTTAGAGGTATAAAATGATTCATGCATCACAGGATATTAGTTGCCATGCATGCATGCATGGCAGGGGGGAACCAAACTACCTGTATTGCAGTGTGGGAGGGGTGGGGTGGGAGCTGTTCGTGCAGCAAGGGGAGCCTGGTGGAGGGGACTTGCCACACAGCAAGTGGCCCCAAGCTTCCTAGAAGCTGGACAGCCCTGATTTATATAATGTATAACTATACTATAGAATGCACAGCCATATGGTCATTATGGCTAAAAGCTTAGTAATATTCCAAAAAGAGGATTAGACTTTTACAGGTGATGAAAGAGGGGAGTGCTAGCTATGTTTCTCTGCCAGATTGGCAACTAAACTATCTGATCTCCCTTGAAATTTTCCTAAAAGAAGCAGAGCTTTAATATATACATATGTGTACCTATTCCCAGTCACAAAGCATTCCCAAGGTATGTGCACTGCCTTGAAATCTCTCCTGTTTTGGGGTGAATTGGTTCAGTACATAGAATATAAAACATGTACACTGAATATAGTTCAGTGTGGGTACGGATTATAATGCAATAGGAATATACAGCAAAGGAGCATCTACAAATATTCTAAAACTATCTTTAGGTGACTGGAAGATTAGTAATCAAGAAGCAACAATAAATTTGTCCTTGAAATTGTGATTGATTATCTCACCAATGCAGATGTAACTTATCTTATTTTACAAGTAAGCCTTATAAATGTAAAATGCAAATAGAAAATGAAAAAAATAAGAAATATAATTTGTAGCTTTGTTGACCATGTAAAATCAATACTGACCACATTGCATAGGGTATTGCAAAGGACAATCCCCCCGAACGTTTTTCATTAATGGCTACATAGTAAGGCAGGAGAGAGTCATTAACTAGTCTAATTTGTGCTAAACTGCCACTGGAGAACACATGAACAAAGATCTAGAGATATTTCCGAAGGAGCCCTGTTACTAAATGAGACAAAATAAAGTGACTGTTTTCTTAAAATGATGGATCTGTCAATAAAATATTGCACTTTTCCCCATTTATAGTTTGGGAAATTTGTCTCCGAGTTGAAAATACGGATCCCTAAACATACCTTTTAAACCTGGTGATGTATCAGCTGTTATTTTCTATTGGGGATTTTTTTCCAATAAAGATTGTCAGGTGTGAGAAATAGGTAATTGATTTATTTATAAAAGAACAGAAGAAGTGATGTGAGACATTAGCAATGAGCCCTACCCATATACCCTTTTTATGCTGAAATCCTGCTAGGTTGAATTGAAGTTCTGGTACTAACTTAAATACCTGAAGTAATGATGCTGAGGTTGTGGCAAGTGCTTAAAAATATGTATTTATAACAATGTGCAATGACAAAATTCTACTGAGTCATCTAATTCAATGGTTCTCAGCCTTCTTTTACCAAAGTTCCAGAATCCAACCAATTTCTTGCCACAATGCACCAGGATCACACAATCTAGTTCTAGCAGTGTAAGTAGTCAGTCAAATTTAAATGGAGTCAGCTGAAAGTCTTCTACCATTTTCATTGGGACTTTAAAAATACACAAAATGTTCCACAAAGTTTCCCTGTTCCAAAATGTGAATCTTCAAAATAAAGGAGGCAACATCAATTAGGATTTGATTTCACAATCATTCTTATTAAAAGGTATATCTGGTTTTACCTAAATATTTGATACTGTGAAATGTGACTTTATCATCCATAGGTTATTGTTCCCAGAATAATCATCATTAGTTAGTATAGTAATTGATAATAATCAGCATAAAGTATGTATTATTAAAATATCTTCCACTAAATATTCTATTGCAGTCTCAGAAAGCAAATTAACCAGATGAACTGGCATCGCAAGTGGCAATCAATCTTAAAAAAATAGGAATTAATTTATTTTGCATCTTCTGACAGTCTTACAATAATTTTATAAAATGTTAAGAACAGAAGATTAAACTGTTATAAAAGTTACAGTTACAGATTGAAAACTAATCCATTCTAATTTAATTAAATATCATTTTCTTGCCTCTTTCTTTATCCCTTTAGTTCCTCCATTTCCCTTTTTCCTCTTGTGCTGAAATATTTGGTGGAATAGTTAGTGTGTGTGGTTTGAAAACCTGAATCTGCTTTTCCCCGGATTGACTTGTCTATGGAAAACATTGGGTAGGATAGTTGAAATCTGAGGGCCAAACCTGACTTCTCGTTTTGTTGCTGTGGAACTAGAAGTTTGAGGCAAAAAGGTGAAGATCCTTTTCCAGGATCAAATTTATGATTGCATTAATTGGCCCAGTCTGTTCATCATCATCATTATAGGGACAGGTGTGGTGCAGCAGAACCCCCGTACACCTGTCTTCAACTACTGTAAACCAGAGCCAGCCCTACCATTTCTAATTTCTGCCTGGGCTATGTCAGGGAGCAGAAACAAACTTATGAGGAGAGGGGGCAGAGCAGGGGGTTTTCACCCCTTCCTTCCTTTGCACCTGAACAGAACCAGGACAACATGAATAATTCAACTTTTAATTTCATTGCAATCTTTTACTGCAGTCTTCTGTTGCAGTGTCCTTGTTTCACTGGAATATGGGAATATTCTTTTGAGGATCTGATGTTTATTAGACTACTGTAGCAGGACAGGCTGTGAGAGTGACTGTGTTGCCCATTAGTGGTTGTCTTGATCCTGCCCTACTCTGGCCTCTCTGGGTTCTACTCTCCTGTCTCTCCTGCCACACCTTGATGTTAAAGTGTGGGGGCTGCCCTCAGAAACCAGCAAGCTCAGGATGTTCTTCCTACCTTGGCCACACAGTCTATCCATCACTGGGGCTCCAGCCCCACTGCCCTTATTACCTTAAGGGCTAGAATCATGACTTCTGTCCTACCCTATAGCCACACCCCATGCCTGACAAGTGTCACTTGGTATAGATTTGGAGGGAGCTCTTGACCCCCAACACAGCACTTGGCCCCTCAAGTTTTAAACCTCTATCCACACTTTGGCCTTCCAGCCTTGGCTCTCTTTTTCTGGCTGGGCCCCTCAGCCCAGATCCATTGCCCCATACCTTGGCTGCTGGGTTCCAGCCCTGGTCTCACCTGTTCAGGCTCTAGGCCCTTCAGCCCTCTGGTCTTAGCCTCTGCCCTCTTGGCATCTGGTCCTGCTTACTCAGTCTATTTTAGCTGTAGGCTTGGAGCTTCAGTTTACAGTCTTGTCACAGAGTCAGAGAGAAATAGGGCTGGAAAGGATCTCTAGAGGTCATTTAGGCCAACCCCCTGCCTGAGACAGGATCATCCCAACCATTCTATGCAATCTTAATTTATCCCAACCATCCTATACAATCTATTCCAACCATCCTATACAATCATGATCTAAATTCTACATAAGACTACCCTCAACCTTGAGACAATATAGACCTAACACCCTTGTTGATTCAATATATGCTCAAGGGGTCCCAGGTAGCAGGCAATGCTCCCCTGCTAAAAAGGAAGGCAAAACCCCCACAGTCCATACCAGTCTGACCAAAGGGTAAAATTCCTTCCTGATCCTGTGGCCTCCACTCCTCCCCTCAAAGCCACTTCCAGTGCTCTGGTTTAAACTTAAACCATAAGTATAAGCTAACTGCTATCACAGCGTTTCCCAACCTTTTCCAGCCCAAGGCACACTTACATTAATAAAATTTTTCTGCAGCACACCTGTTAAGGCATTCCCCATCCTCATACCTATTATAGCTCATTGTTGCTCATTGCCATTGCAAAATTCTGTGGCACATTTATTCATTTCTGATGGCATTTTTGTGTCACGGCACACTGGATGGGAAACACTGTGCTATCAAGCTAAAATTCACCCCCAGCCTTGACCTGTGTCACACTACAGGGATAACGAATAAACATTGTAACATGGCACCCATTGTCCTGTAGAATCAGCAGGTAGGACAATGGGCAATCTAATTAAGTAGATCAGCTATGCTGGGACACATCCCAGAACAGTCAATGTTCTATCCTGAGACATGCACTTTGGGACTGGTCTACAGGCTACTGAAGTCCATGGAAGTCTTTCCAAGGACTTCAGTGGGCTATGTATCAAGACTTTCACTTTACAAAATCTGTAAAGTGATACAGAGAGATGTTTTATTTGAAAAAAAAATGAAAAGTACATGGTTGGTGTAGTATAGTTCTGGGATTCAAGAAGATAAGCTTGATGGGAATAGCATAGTGATGAATAAATCTTCCCTAACAATTGGAATTTGTGGCTCCTCTTTGTATTTTATAGGCTGGGATTTCATCAGAGACCTCTGTATTATCACACATACAATTAATGTGAAGCAATAAACTCCGGAGAATTTTGAGTTGGATTAAACTACTTCCGGGTGCAGCATCTACACAATGGTCCAGGACAACAGCAATTTGAGCTGGATCAGAGCTGTTTATGCCAGGGATGCTCTTGCCTTGCTCTGTCCCACTGTAGCTCCAGTCTCTGCCTGCAGCCAGCCACCACCAGCCAGAGATGCCCACAGTCAACCAGAGCTGGCCACAGCCACCTGGGCACCATCCTCGCTCTTTAAAAGGGTGCCCCATGTTTTGTTCCCCAGCCACATGCTTCTCTGGCCTCAAGAAGTCTGCAGCTTGCTGTCAGAGCCCTAGGATGCTGTCCCAAAAGCCTGTGCCCAGCATACCATGGACACTCCTCAGACTGCACCTAGCAGTGGCAGCCAGGGCACTGTATCCACAAGGTGCTCACAGACCAACTCCTTCACCATCCTCTGCAGTAGGGTGCCTGCACAGTTGCCCACACACCCCAGACCAACAGTGCAACAGCAAGAACACGTAAACTGTGGACAGTTTTCAACAAACCCCAAACTTTATTTCCATCCCCAAAACACCAGCAGGACCCCCACTCCCCTCCCCACCCCCACAACAACAGGCTCTCTCCTTTCCTCTCAACAACAGCCTCCCCCACAACTCCAATGCAATCCGCCAACAAAGCACCCTCTTCCCCATTAAGCTACTTACAGATGTCTATTTACAAGTGCAATAAGATATGGAAAAGGAAAACCCAGCCACTGCAGTGGACAAAATCAATAATAATCCCTATCCCAAAGAAAGGGAATCTACACCAATGTACCAAATACTGCACCATTAGCCTCATTAGTCGTCTAAGTAAGGTGCTTCTTAGAATAATATTAAACAGGCTCATGCCACAAATAGAAAATGTATTAGCAGGAGAACAAGCTGGATTCAGATCTGGAAGAAGCACCATAGAACAGATCGTCAACCATAGAATCATATGTGAAAAGTACCATTACCACCAAAAAGAACTCCATCATAATTTCATAGGCTTTAGAAAATCTTTTGACAGGGCGTGGCAAAAAGCACTTTGGCTGACAATAAAGAACCATAACATCAGTTCCACACTGATAAGTCGTATAGATGAACTCTATAACAATACAAGTAGTGGAGAACAACATTATGGACAGGTTTTCAACATCAGTAGGAGAATGCCAAGGTTGTCTTTTCTCATGACGCTTATTTAATTTATACCTGGAACAAACCAAGTCAGATGCCTTAGAGAATTTCACTGGCAGTGTCAGTTGGAGGATGATAAATTTTGCTGATGATATTGATCTAATAGCTGGAACTGCAAAAGACCTTAAGGAAATAACAAAAAAGGCTCCCTAAGGCTACTAAGAGATATGGAATGAAAATTAGTGTGCAGAAGAGCAAACTAAAGATAACATCAGCCTGTAGTAATGATGATGCCTCCAAAAAAATTGCTAATGAGAAACTAGAAACAGTAACACACTTTAAATAACTTGGAGCAACCATCACAGAAGATGCTACATCAGAAAAAAAGTAAAAACAAGAATAGCCATCAGCACTGGACAACTAGCAAAGCTGAAGAAAATATGGACTAGCAGCAACATCACAATGAAAACGAAACTCCATCTACTATATGCTGTTGTCATTTCAACAACTCTTTATGGCTGTGAGGTATGGACACCCACCAGAGCACTGGAAAAGTGAATTGAGACCTTTGCAATGAAGTGATTCAAAAGACTTCTACACATAACCTACACTGCACAAATGAACAAATGAATCTGTGAAAGATCAAATCAGACAAGAAGTCAGCAAATATGAACCCTTACTTGAAATCATAAGAAGAAGCGAGATGCAATGGTTTGGACATGTAACAAGAAGGCCCGGCATCTTTGCCAACACCATCCTGCAGGGTGCTGTGGATGGAGGAAAAAGAGGAGGAAGACCTAGGATAAGCTGGACCACCAACATCAAAACTGGATGGGATTAAAACTGACTGATTGTACAAGGATTGCAAAAGACCAGGAAGAATGGAGGAAAGTTATTGCTATATCAAACATTCCCTAATGCTTGGTGCGGGCTTGAGACTGACTGAGTGACTGATTTACAAGTGTCAGGGGAGGAACAGTGGGGAGGAAGCACCCAGGGCACAGAGCCTAGAGGGAGGTGCTTGGCACCCTAGCCTTGGCTGTCAGCTACTCAGGTCTGGGTGCCACCATGAGCCCAAGGGGCTAAGGGTGAGGGTGGGTGCTTTCCAACCCACTTCCTCTCCTCCTCCACAGGGCCCATGCAAGGAGGTCCTGCATGGGGAGCTGGCCCTGCCACAGCCACCTCCTGCTCAGGGGCTGCATGCAGCTGGGGTGAACAGAGGATGGTGGGCAAAGCAGGGTGGCCAAGTACCGGGAGGCCAGGATCTGGTGCAGGGGCTGAGGCGATGCTGCATCTGCAGTCATGACCACTGGAGGTTCTGAGGCAGGCCCATGGCCAGCTGCTAGGATGCCAGGAGTAGTGCCAAACACTGCCGTGGACAGCACAGAGTCAGTGACGTGCCAATTGTCCTCATTACTTCACAGTCAGGGTGGCTACGATCAGGAATCAACTTCCAAGGGAAGTGGTGCTCAATCCTACCCTGGGGGTCTTCAAAAGGAGACTAGATAATCACCTAGCTGGGGTCATTTGACCCCAGCATTCTTTCCTGCCCATGGCAGGGGGTCAGAATTGATGATCTACTTAGGTCCCTTCTGACCCTACCAACTATGAAACTATGAAACTATTACACCACATCACGCTGGTCCTCCTGGGCCTCCACCAGCCTCTGAAGGAGGGCATGGAGTACCTCGCTTTCCACCCGCCATGCCTCACGGTCTTCGCAGTCTGATTGCTCCATAGCCTGACACATCTCATGGAACTCGTGCAGCCAGCAGCGGTGCCAGGTCCGACTCTCCTCAAGCTGCTCCTCAGACACAGTGACCAGCCGGTTGAGGAGATCTGTCCAATCCTGGCTCTTGCACTGACGGAGCCGGCGCATGTTGTGTGCACTTGCAGTGGCTTCAGGTGTCTTTGGGGTCCCATTTCTGTGATTCCCAGGTGGTTCTCCCCCATGTCCAGCAGCTGGGTCTGCAGAGGAAGGGAAAAGAGGCTCATTTTGAGAGTTTACAATATTTCAGAGATAACATACACTGTACAGGTGTGCTGTGTACTACCCGCCCTCAGTTCAGGGGTCATGCATGCACAAGCATCCAGGGACCATGGTAAGTTGCCCAGGCAGCCCTTTCCATGGGCAGCTGCTGGGTGAGTCTTCCCTCCTCACTTTCACAGCAGGGGCAGGCAGGCCTTTCCTGTACCCTACTTAGGCTGGGCCATGCCTGGCCCCTCCTGGCAGTTGCCATGGTAGCTCTGGAGCAAGTGCTTCCTTTCTCCTCCATACAGCCAGGCACTTCACTTCTGTGCCACCAGGCCTGCAGTGCCCAGGTCCTGAGGGTCGGGGGCTCCCACCCAACTGGGACATGGATCTGGAGAGGCATCCCAAGCCAGGGCCTCCACCATGCATGGGCATCACCTGAAGCATGCCCCTCATCAGAATCACCCAGGCACACCATGATGAGCTGAGTGCTCTAAGGGATGCCCAACCCACTCTGCTTTGTTGTTGATGATTGTGATGTTTCCCTAGGAGCCACTGAGAACCTGGCACAGGATCCTGAGTTTTGAGGGCACCCCAGACAAGCCTTCACTTCCTCTCAATGTCTGCTGTCACCTAGGGAGTATCTCTGCCCAGACTACAGATGCCTGACCCCTGCAGCCAAAGAGGAGAATGCTGCTGCCATCAGTGGGTTTCTGCACATGTGACAGGCCCCTGGCTGACTAGCTGGGAGCCTCCTGGGAGCCTTCTGGGTTCTCAATAAAGCTATCAACTGCCTCCTGCCTCCCTGCATGATGTGGGGGGGAAAATCCAATGGACAGGGCTGGGAGCTCAGCCATGCAGCAGTGGAGGGGAGACCCATGTGGGGTCCCTGGCTCCAGACTCACAGCCCGGGGGCAGGCAGGTGATCTGGTGCAGGCATGGGTGGTTACAGTGCCCCCACCACACCCCCAGCCCTCCTCCCTGTGCAGGGCTTACCGGGTGGGTATGGAAGATGCTTCCCATGGTTGGACGTTGTTCCTGGCCACAGAGATGAGGTCTGGAAGGCTGATGCTTCCCAGGGTAGTGAGGCATGGCAGATGGCCAGCCGGGTAGTAGCTCCCTCCTGTGATGAACTGGAGCTAGCATCTGCAGGGGACATCCCTCCCCTGTCATCCTCACTGGGCCACCTCCAGAATAGCCAGGGTAGATGGTGGCCTGGGCTGCCTGAACTGGTGGGTGAATCTGAGAGCAAGGAGTGCACCGGGACCTGGTGTGAAAGCCCCGAGGTGCCCTCTCCCAGAGAGTCCTCCTGAGTCATGGGCTTCTCTAGACCACAACTGCTAAACACCTGGTGGGGCTCACCAGGGTCTGTGGGGGCCAGGATCTTCTCAAGCTCATGGAGAAAGGGCATGGTCCTGGGGGTGGCCCTTGACTGCTTATTATTGTCCCAGAAGCGGATATATTGTGCCCTCAGGGCCTTGGCTTTCACCCGGCACTGCTGGCTAGTCCGCTGGTGACCGCACTCTTGCATCCGGCGGGCCATCTCCTTGAACACATGGGCATTGGCCCTGGTAGAATGGGCAAACTGCTGCTGGGCCTCAATGTCCCCCCAGATGGCAATGAGGTTAGAGGTCTCTGCATGTGTCCAGTTGGGCCCCCGTACCTGAGTGTCAGCGGGTGCAGGGCCTGGCATAGCAGTGGCTGGGAGCAGGCTTGGTGGGTGGCAGCAGATTTGAGGAGGCTCCGGCAGGTGGCAGTGAGTAGTGGTTGTCAGCAGCAGGCTCAGGGAATCACGCCTGGGTGGCTGGTGATGGCGCAGGGTTGCAGCTGGTGGCAGTGGTGTCCTGGGGGCAGGCCTGGGCTGGTAGGAGACATGGGAGGTCAGCCGTGGACTATGGGTGGCAGCAATGGCCAGTGGAGGAGCTGGCTAGGGCACAAGCGTGCTGAAATGTGGAGCCATGTGTCTAGGCAGCAGGCAGGAGTCTGATCCCCTGCTAGCTGGGCTGACTGGACACAATTGATGCCCATAGTGAGCATCTACATTTAATAACAGTAAATTACTCTGTCATAAAATAGTACTGTCCCTGGCAGAGTTAATTAATTTACTGTGGCCTAATACAGTTACACATGTAGACAGTGATGCTTTACTCCACTGCTAATTAGTCTACTCCGCAGTAAAGCACACATGTAGACACAGCCAGTAAAAGTAGCAGAACCTGGCCTACTGGGTTCAGGGTTGGGCTCTCTCTTTATTATTTTAATATTTTACTCACTTTGTATCCCTTGAAGAACAAAAGAGTATTAAAAACAAGAAAAATATCCACAATAACACTTTATGACAAATGGCCAACAGAACTAATGAGAGGCAAGGATTTTTTTAGGGGGTGATGTATTTTATTAAACCAACTGCATGGTTGGGAGAGATTTTAAGTAAGCTTTTTGGCACAAAGTGATTTTCCTTAAAACAGACACAATCCATTTCCAAACTTTTTTTCTTTGAATATATTGGTGGCACAGATTGTGACTTGGACTATGTGTTCATACAGGGTAATGATAGCAAGTACAAATCTCCTTCACTTCTCAGTGGGTTACCTCGATCGTGGACCCTGGTAGAGAGCAGTAAGTGGGTGCTGTGCCATTCCTAAACTTCACATGACAGGATTTGTGAGGGCAGTGGGTGAAAAGAAGCTGGAAGCGGATGGGACCTTGGTCCTGTCCCTCACAGTGCTGTGCTGGTATGGGCCAGCAGCAACTTACTAGATACCTTTCTTCAGGGGCAGATCAAGGTGGGGATGCAGCAGCATGGCCAACCACGCCCCGCTTTCCCCACACTGGCTAGCATAGCACCATGATTCCTGCCAGAGCACCACATGTGCTATGAGCTCTGATCTCACCAGTTGATCAGCATAGGCTCTGGCCAGAGCCCCTGTTTTGATAGTGTTCCAGAGCCCAGAGGGTAAGCTATGCTACCGCTACTCTTCCCCTTTTTCTCTACTGCCAAATTTGCTTGGGGGAGGTGAGGGGTGGGAGAAAGGCAGGGTAAATGGTGCTGTCACTCACCCGTAGGTTTCCGAGCCCTGTGAAAGCTAGTGCTGTGAAGGCAGGAGCCTGTGCTGATCAGCTGCTAAGCTCAGAAAGGTCACATCACATGCAGAGCTCTTGCAGGAGATGTGCTAATATGCAGGTGAGCTCAGAGAGGTCCTTTAGGGCATTTGGCCCCACCCCCTTGCTGTGATCCTGAATCTGCCCATGCCTTTCATCAAGCTAAGGAGTAATCAAGAAAGGAATTTTACCTCAGGGGTTTTGAAGTGGGGAGGAGTGTGCATTTTTATACTGCTTCTCATGCTCTGGCCTATCCCCGCAGCACAATGTAAGCTCAAATGGTTATGACTGAATCCTCAGCTAGTTCGTATTATTGTAGATCCTTTGATGACACTGATTTACTTCAGCTGAAATCTATTTAAAAAAAAAATCTAATTCCTTCTTTAAGTCTAAAATCATGCATTGAAAAAAAGCAATATTGGGAACCAGTTTAAACAACAGAAGCAATATTTCAGTGGAGTTTGGTAAAGATCTTAAGTTTGATAAAATATTCGCTCTTGAAAATGAAAGAGCTTACTGGGAATATGTCTACATGCCCAAACTTGTAATACAAAAGGCATCATACTTTCAACATCTCGTAATAAATTAGCATTTTTATTGTGTGGTAGATTAAAATGGCAACATTCTTATAAGCACAGGTATAACCATGACACAACTGAGGCAGCACCCAATATAATCAGATAACCAGCATCCATACTCTTAAAGAAATACATATCTCAAAAAAAGTTTCTATTGAAAACAAACTTGTATGAAGTTAGCCTTCTAGGGCTCCCTTGAAAGCTATTAATTGCATTGCTACATTTACTCTGAAAGAAGTTCAATCTTTCCTACAGTCTACACGTGATATCCATGAAAACATGATGAAAGTTTCCCTAGAAAGTGGCCCCATGACAATAAGGAATAGGGGCAATAGGGGATATCATGTGCGTACAGTAATTTTCCTAGCTGTAAATAACATATATATATTTGCTTGATGTGTCATATGGGACAGAGCACTTAGATAGAGAACACCCGCACAAGAAGCAAGACAACACTGGACATCTGTCTTTAATATTTAGTCTCTGGAGCTCAAAGGATGCTGTTAAACTGTCCTGACTTTAGAACCAATCCAAATGCAATAAGAAACTAGAGGTCTCTCTTACTACCTCAACTGTAAAGATAAGCACTATACCATGGGGCACCATTTAAAAGATATTATTTTATATTACAAAATTAAATCCTCATTTAAAAATTCTATGCTCATACCATTCCTACTTTAAAAGAAAAAAAGTTACAATTATTTTTCCAGAACCCAAGCCTACTGAAATCAATGGAATGGATCACATTGACTTTGATGAGCTTTGGATCAGTTTCATCATTGCTTACCTCATATTTTTTCACCATCATAAAAGTTTAGCTTCTTCAAACTCAGTGCATCTTTAAGCAGTTCATCCCTAGTACCCTAATATTCCAGTCAGAGCCCTAATCCCCTAATAAAGTGATAATGCTCAGATTGATTTTTTTCAGTTGAGTAGTGGATAGAAAAATACATCATAACTATACAACATATAGAGTCCCTGTTGATTCCAGATTGCCTACAGGTTCCTCTTAGATTTGTTGACTCTGGTGAGGTACACACATTACATTTAAAATACATTAAGCATGCACAAAGTGTTTTGAAGCCATAACAGAACAGACATTCATGGCACTTAAAGCACTGTAAAAATGGTGGATCCTGCTCTAAATTAATCCTTGATGGATATGGTATTAAACTCAAGTGCTTTAGGTTAGACCTCTTTTTTTTTGAACATCTGTACCACAGCCACTGAATTTCAATGTAGGTCACATTCTGCCACCAACCCAGGGGTCTCTCACTGAGTGGTTTGCTAGCTTTCAGCTGGTGCTTGTCTGCTCTGGGTGAGCACCAGCTCAGCTCCGCCCCTGGGCTGTCACAGAGAGAAGACAGGAAAGGCTATCTCCTTTATGCACAGGCAGGTGGGGATGGTGGGAGAATGGAGCTTCTCTGCCATGGGGATCCCTCTGCCATGGGAGTCTTGGTGGGGCTGGGCCAGAGACCCAGGAACTGGATCCTGTTATGGCCCCAGTTCCTGGCATGGCAATAAGCTGACCAGGCAAGTCCTTGCTGCAGCTTCTGGCTGCAGCTGTCAAGAGGCTGAAGGGGAAGGGAGCCCCCTCACTGTGAGGGCCCTCCCCCTCAGCTTTCTGTCTAAGATCTCAGGGAGGCTGGACAGGCCTGTGAAGCAGGGAGGGTGAGGGCTCCCTTCCCTGCACCCCCCCCACCCCCGCCTGCCCTGCCTAACTTTTTGCTGAGCCAGGAACTGGGGCCGGGAGGAAGACAGCCCTCCCTGCCATGACCTCCCCCACACCCCAGAGCTTACTGGCTGGGGTCTCAGGGGGATCACTCCATGCCCCCAGCCCCAGTTCCTCATACAGTTAAAAGCCAGCCAGGAAACCCCATGCTGCGACTCCTGGCTGAAGCTGTCAAGAGCCTAGGGGTGTGTGTGTGGAAATAGAGTCCCCTCTGCTGCATACACCTGGTTTGGTCCCTGCAAGACCTGAGCAAGCTGGTGGGGGGCAGGGCTGGCTCTGGCAGCCTCCTGGGAGCAGTGCAGGAGTGCCCTTGCCTGCTGCTCTTGGCCAGTGCAGGCAGACACTGAGCCGAGCCTCCCCACTGAATGGGGAATGTTTGTTTGGTTTATTCCCACTCTAATTTATAGTACTTTAAGTAAAAAGAGATATAGTGCTTCTGCAAGGAGCTTTTTGAATGTCTGTACTTAGCCTGAATCACTTCAGCTGGAAATATAGTTCCATGGATGGGTCCTATGTACTGGCGGTAGATTCATACATAGAAACAAAAGTAGTGCTTTGGTTGGACATGACAGATGCATACCTGCCTAAGGAAGAAGCAATATGTAGGTGTAATAAAAGGTGGATTCAGGGTACAGAAAAGAATCCCTTTGGACTTTGAATCAGATCCTATTTGTTATTTTCTTATACATTCCAGGACCTGTCAATTTTTTTCCTGGATTTGGATATTTTAGGTATAATTTTATTGGCTAATCTACTCACACCAGAGTATTGTAAGTTTATTTTTGTTTTGGTTAGTTAAGTTGATTAGATAGAAAACAAAAAATAAAAAGAAAGGAAAAGGTAGAAATAATGTAGCACAGAGATCAACACACTAGTGATGGAATTTCAGTTAAGATGATTCGGGAGATGATCAGGAGGGATTTAGCGATATGATGATTTCCCTAAATTCTTTTTTCTCATCTAATCTGATCATCTTTTGGGATCAAGAAAACAAACCTGGCAATGGTGCTAGTAAATCTTGTAATATAAAAATAGCAATTGTGACTAAGGTATGCAAGACTTGGTCCTCTGTTTCCAAGTGTACTTCTCAAAAAAGATTGTTTCCCTTTGCTCTTAGCTCAGTCATATTGCCTCATGGAATGAGATGACAGACTCCCTATCTCTTGGCTTTAAAATATATATATGATATTGCAAAGACTACAGAAATGAACTTAACTGTGTTAGTCTAAAATCAAGAAGAAGGCAGGGTAGATTTGCACTTTCTAGACTAACCAAAATGCATACACATACATACATGCATATTAGCACAACTTTTGTGAGCTGAAGCTTACTTCATTAGATGTTGCAAAAGGATGTGGCAGCTGAGCTCATGCCTGTCTAGTGGTCCTAATGGTTGCAAAAGGACATTTCAAAGATCTTGTTTCCTGCTTAATTGGAGCCACTTTCTATCCAATTGAAATTATCTACATGGTTTAAATTCTTGGAGCCAAGTCATCATACTCAATTGACCAACTGATGGCTATTCACATCTTATGGGGAACCACCAGGTATATTAGACAAACTTCCCTGTCTGTAGTTCCAAGGAGTCTTAATTTCATGTCTGTACCTTCTCTTGCAAGCACAACTGTACAAAATAACCCAGAATCTTGATCCAAGCTTTCCTTTTACAGACAGAGCTACTCATTATTTAGTAATATGTATAAGGTTTCATCAGAAACAGAACTCTGTTACAGTTACTGCCACTGTTACTATTATTTGTGTTGTTTTTTAAAAAGATAAGTAAATCTAATTTAAAACGTTGATTGCACATCTATTCTTAGCTTTTAGACATCAGTCAAGAAAACAAAACACATTTAGAGTGACAATATCTTAATGTAGCTCTAGTATAAACATTTACGCTCTTCAATGGCTGGAAATGTTTTTAAACCTAGCACATGTATCATGGTTTACTAGCACTATGCCCTTAAGAATGGATTTGTAAAGTGACGATTGCTTTGTGTGTATAGATATTCATTAGCTCTACAAACAAATAATATATACAACTGGTAATGAAATAATTCACAGTGTGGAACTGAGATTTTCACAGGAATCATGTGGTAAATGAATCTATTACAAAGTCCAGTCATTTGAATTCTTGTTGTTTCAATGCAGTTGGTAAACTGGGAAGACATTGAAAACATATAAATCATGTTATGAAACCACATCAGTCACACAGACACATGCACACGCATGCGCGCACACACACACACACATGCATACACATACACACACCCCTGACCCATCAAGCACTATGCTGGCTGTTATATTTAAATATATGATTTTACTTTTGTTTTTCCACTCATTTCTTTTCCTTATATCTCATTAAACTCACTTGATGTATTCCTCTTGAAGTCTTTAGAGTAAACACTTTACATATAGTAGGAGATGCAATGGGGAATAAAATCTACTTGCCATTTCCATATACTGCAGTAAATAATTATATTAGCAACAATAACGGCAGCAACAACAACAATAATAATAAATGTAACAACAATAATGATAAATGTGACTGATTAAAAAATAAATGCTGTATTGGTGATATCTTCAGTAGCTTTGTTTTATAACAGGAATCTTGCATCTGTGTAGAGTGTTGGACTAGATGACCCTTGAAGTCTTTCCCCTTGTGATTCTAGATATAGTTTACTACACACTTTCCTATTCACTATGTTGTTCAAGTAGATGGGGAAATATTTTGAGCCATTTGAGCCATTTTCTCAAAATTAACATTTAATATCTTCTTATTGATAGAACTATGTAAATATTTCTTTGCTACAGATCAAAATAACTGCCAGAGCTTAGATAACATTTATCTAAAATGAAGATAGAGACACAAAGACTATCAATCAATTTAGTCTAACAGCAATTGCAGTCCATGTTCACCCACCTGTCTGCTTCTCTTTAAAACACCTCAATCCAGTCTTCTGTGGGCATGTCTACATGAGACACTTTATTGTGCAGTAAAGCATCGCTGTCTACATGTGCATGTCATTTACTGTGCAGAAAAGTAGTCTACTACTCAGTTAGTTACTATATGTAAATGCAGGTAGTAAACTATTACACAATTTCTACTGTGTACTGTGCCATAGCACATATGTAGATACTGACCAGGAGCAAATTTGTTCTCAGTCAGTCCCAACACCAAAGGGCAACAGGGGATGAGGAACCCCTGCCCTCCCCCACTCCAGTCCTGGCATTGTTCAGCTCCTGGCTCCCTTGAGGAGCTGGGAGCCATGCAGCACTGGGATGGGGTAGCTTTCTGCATGAACCTGTCCCAGTGCTGTTCAGCTTCCAGCTCCTCACAGGACAGCTCCCAGCTGGGAGATCCTCACCCTGCTGGGGGCTGGCTGGGAGCTGCCCCAGAAGCAGGACAGCTCCCAACCAACCCCCAGCTGTGTGGGGAAGTGCTTCTTGTGGGGCTTGTCCACATGTGCACAGGGCTGGGAGGGTTCTGCAGCAGTAGTTGTCTTCCAGCCCTGTGCACATAAGGACCCCTCCCAACATGTGCATGGGGACTGGCCCCATGGTCTCTGCTGGGCCCCACGCTAGCACCCCAGAGAAGACTTGAGCTCCCCCTGGCTGCTGCATGGGGTCAGAGCAGGGTAGAAGAAGCCCTGTCCTGGGCTGCTCCCATCGGGAACAAATTTGCTCCCAACAGGGAGCCTGTGTAGACATGCTCCTAGGGAAGGCTATATGTGCAGTATTTTACTGTGTAGTAAGCCTTAAAGCATTAATAGTAGGGCTGTATGAAATTTCACTGGCTGTTTCATTTTGACGCTGTTTCAATTCATTTTGAGCTTGAAACAGTGAAATCGAAATGAAATAAAGGGCTTTGAAACAGCCTTGAAACGAAACAAGGGCAGTTACTTGTTATTTTGTGTTAAGGTTAACTACTGCTAGAGATTAGTCACATGTTCAGAGAGAATATCTTCTCTAATATGCACTGCTCAGACCTGCTGCTAGAGGACTTGAGAGCAGGGGTGTTGCTCAGGGCTGTAAGTGGCTCAGGGTTTGGGGTTTCATGCCTGCCCTGCTCACCAACTCTCTGACCATAGGTTGGCAATTATTTCAGTTGGCAGACCACTTAATGAATTTTGGTGAGCTGTCAGGGTCTGCACACATAAAATCTTTTAAAAGATGTCATTTTAACAAATTATAGACAAAAAAACCCCCAAACCATATGCTCAACATCAAAGATCTACTATAACATATTTTAATTTTATTTCAAAAAATATTTTTGTCCTGATTTATGTTTTTTTGAGTAGTGTATATAGAGGTGATTGCATAATAGTTCAAAATAAAGTCTAGTCCACCTGAGAGCAGTGCTTCCTTGGATACTGGAACACTGCAAACTGGTGGTTTTATCTACGGGAACACCCAGAAGTTATTTTAGTTCAAGCTAGGTAGCATGGCTCAAAGATAATCCTTGTCTGAAGTGGCATAACTTTAAGGTACCTACAAGCACTTAGCACTAATAGGTGAGCCTTAATGTGTGATCATTCAAGTTTTAAGTGTTCTTAACATGATCTAATTACAATGTGTCATCTCACCCACTTGAGGAGATATTGAACGAAATAAAGCATGTTCAGTTTATGGAAAACTCACTTAAGTGGGAACATGACAGCATAAGGAAGAAGGAAAACATCTTTTTTCTTTTTCTGCCAAGTAGGAAATGGACTAAACACATGAAGTTATAGCAAAGTAGGTTTAGAAGAAGTTTGAATATCAGGAAAAAAATGGATATTAGGAAAAACTTCACTAGGACAACCTCACTAGGAAAAACTTCACTGGTAGAACAGTGAGGCAGTGGAATAGACAGCTTAAGGAAGGTGTTCAAGAACAGGTTGGATAGGTATCTGTCAGGGACCAATCTAGGAATAGATATCCCTATATTCTATTATGTGTACTTCCCATGCTTCTGGACTTTGCATGGTTGCCACATGGGGCCAGGAAAGTATTTTTCCCCCTTCTGTTGCTATATATATTGGGGGGTTCTTAACCTTCCTTAGAAACATTGGTATAGCTGTGGGCAAGGCTGGCAATTTTGACTGGGGTGTGCCAACACTCCTGATGGGACTTCAAACTCAAGGTTTCTGGCTAGAAGGTCTTGCCCTTACTCTTAGGTTCAGACTAATTGCCATAGTTGAGGTTAGGAAGGAATTGTACCTATAATCAGATTGAGGAGAGAGGCATGTAGCTCCCTGTAATGGGGAAACATGGCCCTTTTCCTTGGATCTCTCAAGTTTGTTGTTACAATCATTGCAGAAGCAGGATGTTGACCATCATGCTCCCTCTGCTTTACCTGTGACAGATTAAGGTTTTACGTGTAGTGGTTGTGTCAGGGTTGACTGTGTGGTTTTGCTAAAATGGCCGTGTGTAGATGAAATGAGAGGCATATGTGTACAACACTTTAAAGTGGGCTAAATGCTTTTGCACAACCTTAATGGTGTTGATGTTTGCATGCCTCGGCAGTGTATTGCACATTAATTCCAGTCACTGTAGGAAATTCAGGGGTGTAATAGGCCTTAAATGACTTGGGGCTTAGCAAACTTAAACTCCCTTGAGGAGTTTTAGTTTGCTCCCCCTATAGCCGTGGAGCAAAGCACTGGGCTCCATGCAGCTCAGGGGCTCTGCAGAAAGCCCTGCAGGCAGCCCAGCAGTAGCCCGGGAAAGCAAGCTCCTCCCAAGAAAAGCCAAGAGCCTGATCTCCCCACCACTGGAGCCTGCCTGCCTGAAGTGCACGGGGGCCTGGTGCTTCACTTATGGCTGTGGCGCCCCCTGGGACTGCCTGAGCCTGGTGCCTGTGGGCAAGTGCCACCTGTAGGGGCCGCTGCTGCTGCAGAGGGAAGCACCGGCCCCCCCGACAGACCACAGACCACTCTGCCTCTCAGCAGCTCACCTTCCCTTCCCTGCCAGAGAGGCAGGTAAGTCAGAGGGGTGTGTACATGACACAGGGGTTTAATCAGCCCTAAATTGGAGTGGTGTTTTTTAAAACCCACCACTTCAATTTAGGGCCCCTGTTTCACCTACACATGCCCTTAAGACAATCGATTTGAATAGGATGGTTTGAATACAGGTGATCTTGTCTCAGGTGGAGGTTGGATCTTGTCTCAGGTGGAGGTTGGACCTCAGGTGGTGTAACTGACCTGTGGAGGTCCTTTCCAGCTCTCCTTCTCTATGATTCAAAGAGGCAAGTAAAAGTTTTAATACACAATAGGGATCACACAGCATTTTTCAGAGTAGTAGGAGTTTATTTAGGTGTCCTTACTTAATCACTGACCTGATGGTTAGAATCCAATCTATCTAGCAGCTGGTCATAGATATTATGCCAGATTGCTAGTTTCTTAAAGCTGTGTTTAATCTTTAGTAATAGCAGAGATGTGTGCTTTTTTGGTTCTTAGAAATTCAGTCCCTGTAGGCTGTGTCTGCATCAGGCTACAGTTCTTTATAGTTGGTCAAAATTCTCCCCCCTTCCACTGTGTTTCTATGCTTTGACCTACATCTGCACCCTACATGTTACAGTACAGTTATGCTTAGGCAAGATATTTGAAAGGTAGTCATTAGCTTATATATAGTCTAACACCTGCATAAAGAATAATGCTGAGATTTGCATCTAGCAATAGTAGTAGGCCTAAGGAGTCTTTGGGTACAAATGCTAATATTTCCATGTGCCAGGTTAAGAGACTGTTAAAAGTGTATATACAAATATTAGAATTTTCAGAAGTTATATGAACCCAAAAAATTCAGGCAGGATGTGTGCATGCTCATGTGCCTGTGTGCGTATGTCTGTGTGTATTCTCAGTTTTCCTTGCCCATGGCCAGAGGTCAGCTAGGAGTATAGCTGAAAATTTGTTCTGTATGAATGTTACTCAGTTTTCTGCAGAGACGTATGTGCCACTTTAGGCAAACAGGCACTTCAATGCCTAGATACCATGTATAGGCATTGTGTTGGACCTCTAAACACAGTAAATTTGGCCCAGAATCAAGCCTTTTCACTCTATTTTACTTACTAATAAAACTACAGTTTCATTGTCCTGTGCTATAGCTTAATTTTTTTTAATAGAAAATGAAATCCTACACACTGGAAAGCAGTATTGTTCACAAGATCCATGCCACTAAGTTTTATTCTTTCATAATTACTTTTTAAAACACAAATCAAGCTTTCCCTTCCATCAGATTTTCAGGTTATATTTAATTTCCCCAAAGGAATACTGATTTTTTTTTCCTTCTGCATTTTTAAAGATATTTTCCTTTTGGTAAGAGAACGTTCACAAGATCTTCCTTTTCACAACAGTGATAATCAATTTGTTTATCACTGGGAAGGCACAAGTAAAATTAACTGGGAAGGTTGCAGGGGAGGGGTAGAGAGCTAGCCAAATCCCAACTCACTTGCTACATAGAACCAAAAATCTCTGTTATAAATATAGACAGAACAAAATAGGTGATGTATTTTAGAATCAGAATATTCAAGTCCTTCAAGGGAGATTTTTTTACTTAAGAAAAATACAGAAGAATAAGCAAATTGATATGTATTTATACAATTCATTTGCAGCTAGTAGATCAAACTAGGAAAGCAGTGATATGACTGTGTATTGAAAGGAAGTAGCACAGAAGGGTGGCATTTATTAATTTACAGATGGTATTACTCTACTTGGCTGAAACCATGGTGACTTGGTAGCAGAAGTGGAACTCCAAATGCCTGAAGCTACCACAGATGGCATAGCAAACACACCAGAGAATATAAATTAATAATAATTTATACAGCAAGGAGTAACACTCGTGAAATTTGTCATTCAGCAGTGTCACTGTGCACCATTCCCTGGTGAATAATTTAAGAACATATATTGTTTCAGAGTTTTGAATCAAAAAGGCATTATAATTAGATTTTCATTTTATATCAGGTACATGAAAGGGAAAGTTGATCAACTAAAAAAGATTATGTAGCAGATCTCAATACTTTAATGACCCTCCTAATTAGATTTAGGGCATAATTTGGGACACACATAAAGAAAATAATTATTATGAAAATATTTTCAAACATGCTGCAGTTTAAAGGTGAAAAAGTTTAGCCTGGCCAATGCTGGCAATAAAACTTATAGAGATGATCCGTAGTTAAATATACATATACATTGTCATTCATCAACATTCAGCTCCTAAACTGAGGATCTGCAAATCTTTAGTACAAATGTCTGGAGATGTTAGAACACTGTTTCTCAACCTTTTTAGACTGAAGAGACCCCTCAGTAGGTTTGAGGCAGCTCTTAGAAAATGCAAGCTCTTAATTTACACTTGTTTTTTGATACAGAAAAATAATAGAGCAGTTCTTATATTGCAAAGAACTCAGAAAGATGACAATAGGTTAGAAAGTTTTTGACACTATAGATCCCTATTTTAAATCTCCAGGCTTATCTTGGGAATCACATTTCCATACCTAACAGTTCTAATATTGCATGGTATGCCCAGACACCACTGAAAGGATCTTAAGGCACCCTGGGATGCTGCAGCATCCTGGTTAAGAATCACTGGGTGCATCTGCATGCACGCTTTAATGCACCTTAGCCTATTTTAATATGCATTAAAAAATATGTGCTTTTGCTAATGCGCGTTAAAATATGGTAATGCACCTTTTTCATACCTCACAATAGAGGTACTAAATTTAATGCTCATTACCAAAAGCACATTAATGGACATGTAGGCATGCCCACTGTGTTAGAAAAAGGATATACTGCCAATACATTTATGCACTTCTGTTTGTGATGCTCCTGGTTTGCTAACCTGTACAATTCACAGCATCTAGTTTATGAATGAAAGTTTGTGCTGGTGCTTTAGGATTAGGCTAAACATTTCTCCCACTTACAACACTGTTCAGTGTGGTGTATGCCAATTGTTGTATAGCTGCTACCCTCTCCTATGTAGGATTTGGCTGATGGCGTGAAAATGGTATTTAAAGGTTTGTGTCGCAGGGCACTTAGGTGCCTGTTCCTAGAAGAGCAGTAACTGCCTGGGGACAGCCCAAAGAGCCAGACAGGAGCCCAGGTGCAGGTTGCCATGGCAGCTAGCTAATGAGGAAATTAGCCTGCACCTGCACCTGGTCAGCTGGCCGGAAGGGACAGGGCCCTGGGCCCATGTAAACCCCAGGACGGGGACTAGGAGGTAGTTTTCTGCTGGTGGCCAAGGGAGAAGGAGCCCTCCTAGAGCAAGTGAAGGGAAGAGGCCTGACTAAGTTCTGCTTTGGGTAATGTAAAGGGGCTGAGCACACCTTATGTAGCTTGTGTTATGTTATAGCCCAGGGGCTTATGTTTTGTTTCCCGTTTTATAAGACCGGTGGTTTGGGTGAGGCTATTTGGGGAAGGAGAAGGCCTCATTGGGGGTCCACTGCAGTGTGGGGACCCCAGCGCCAGAGAAGGAGTGGCATTTGGGATGCACAGATTCCAGCTCCAGAGAGGGCACAGCACTTTTCCGGGGCACAGAGCCCAGCGCCGAGGGGCGCAGAGACAGCGCTGCAGAGAACCCAGAGAGGACAAGGGGCCAAATTATAATGAGACCTAGGCAAGACAACGCCAGTACCATCTGTGAGGCTTGGGGCGTGGTAAAGGGACGGTTGGAGCCATGCATATAGCCCATAAGTCTAGGGTGCCCCTGAAACAGCCATTGTGAAACAGGACCTACAAGGGATCTGAGAACCCATGGGATTCAGAGAGTCCATCAAACCATGTCCAAGAGGATTTAAAGGCAGCCTCCCTATTTTTATATTTTTCATCAAAGACGTGGCAGGTGAGAACTGAGGGTGCCCATTGGGCCAAATTGGCACAGTTGAGGGGCCTTAGGAGATCATGGCAGTCCTTGAGGACCCAATCCCGTGACAATTTGCTTTTTGGAAATTGGTTTATAGGTGTGTGTATATATATATGCATTAGAATGGTTCTGCATGGGCAGCAGGAGTTAATTGATTTCTGAAAGACTGGGTCTCAAAGTTTTCTAAGCCTTCAGAAGCAGACAGATTGTCTAACATAACAAGGCCAATGGATACACACAGCCTGGGGAAATGGGGGCATGTACCACACTGTTCCATAACATGAGAAGGCATCAGCTCACAAGGCCAAAGATGAGGGGGGATGAAGTTCCTGTTTTGGGAAGCGTGTCCATGTGATGAGCTTGGATTGTGCTGACAACACAGGATGTGGACAGTGTGACGAACACAGAGAGACCAATCAGTGACAGTCATGGATGAAGAGTCATCAGGAGGGAAGGAGATTACAAAAGCAGAAACTTGAGAGTAACAAAGGGTCCTCAACCCAGGTTTCCTTGTTCCCATCCTCCTCCCTGAGAGGGTCCCTGTCCCCACCCCTGGGAGATGTCCCTGAGGCCACCATGGACAGAGGGCACACCACCAGCCTGTCTCATCAACCCAACTGGAGTGGGGGTGTGGGCCTTGGCATCCCACCTCCAGGCTGCTGACATGCTGACATCTGACACTTAAGAGAGAGCCTTAGAATGAAACCTGTGTCCTGACCAGATGTTTCTTGACTTTGATGACAGCCCTAGAATTTGTAGATATATAGAATTGTTTGATTGCTTGTATTGTTTCTTTTCTGTTATCACTGTATATCAATACATTTGCCTGTTATCAAATGGAAAGGTTGTGGTCAGTCTGTGGATGGGTCCCGTCCCCATTCCCCCTCCCACCCCCACCCCGAACAAGGCATCTGGGTTCTAAATCCTTAACAGGAAAGGCATATAAATGAAAGCTATTGGATCATTACTACTCTAGAAAGGATGAATACTATTGGATCATTATTACTATAAAAAGGATAAATATTCACAAATGTAAATATTTCTTGACTCATTATCCAGGGTGGGATTAAAGTGTAGAAAGTAGCCTACCATGTTAGAGTCCCAGCTCTTAGACTCATATCATGGTCAAAGATTCATCCAACTCTAAAACCACACTAGACTAGCATGGATAATGCATACCCATTTGTGTAGCCAATGGCATATCAAGGAGTGATGTGGCCAGAATTATATCTCACCATTTTTTCCTACAGCTAGATCAACTAGGGGCAGCCTTGGCACCAGTCTGGAGCAGGGCTTGGACTGACACATCCAGAGGTGTCACAGGACATTCATAACCACTCAACCACCACACTCCATCTTAGAGTCAAGTGATGACACTTAATATTTTTGAAGAAGATGGGTAAGAAATACTATGTTCCAAACTCTCATGAATGTAAAGAAAAACTTAAAACATACATCAACTGTATCACAATTCTCCCTGACTCTGCATTCTAGCTGAATGATGTTCCATGCAACACAAATTGCTGGTCATAGGAGTTTGACTCTTTAAGGGCACTTGGCTCAGACTCACCTGTCACCAGTCTCCAAAATGAAACTTGTAAGTGATTTAACATTTAGCAAGTGTCACAGCAGATGTGGATTGTGGAATGAGGGTGAGATGATATAGACCCAAAAGACCCTGGGGTTCCAGATTGCCTGCTTTCAGCTCCCTGACTAGTAACCCATGGAGAACTTGACTCTCAGTTACATTCTAAGGTACCTGTAAGCAGACTTTGGTGAAAATAAAAAGCAAGTCCTCAATACACACATAGACCATAAGCATCCATTCATATCATCTTCTTGGACATACTGGTCTATCTCTCCACTAACAGTGTCTACTGGAAAAAATAATTTTCAAATATCCTGCAGTGTTTCTCAGTTTCTTGCTCAAATAGAATTACTCCTTGGAGTCACTACATTATGGCTTAGGTTCCAAAACCAAAGAATGTGAGTGCTATTATTTAAATAATATATAATAACTAGCAGAAGTACCTGTTCTTCGCCCGGGTTGTTATTTTTGTAATTGCAGTGCTTGTTTATTTTCAAAAACTTAGTACAACATATTTAGGTCAAAGATATTGTTCTTTAAAAATAAACACAGTACAACATATTTAATATTTAATGTGGAGTGGGTAGTATTCAGTGATTTTGGAAAGTTTAGAGTAGATAGAGCCAGCCATTCTTGAATTATAAGCAAACATACATACATAGAGACAAACATACACTTCATTATATATAGATATAGATATAGATTTGTATAAAAGTATATCAGTAAGAGGTCTTATCACAGTGCTGACTGTGACACTGACTATGCTTTAGTCTGCTGCAAGAGATAGATGTAGTTTTAAGAGCTGGCCTGGTATTCTGGGAAAACACAGAATTGGTAACATGAATGAAAATGGCCAGTGAGTGTTAGAACTGTGTACAAGTTAAGATCTACGTGTTACCAACACCTTCTTTGGGATAAATCACAAGAAAGACGTCATGGAAACAACCAAGATTTTTGGTTAAGCAACTGCAAGAGAAGTGTGAGAAAAGAGAATACTACTGTGCATAGCCTTCATCAATCTGATGAAGGCTTTTGTTACAGGCAACAGATATGACATTGTATCTGTTCTGAAAAAACTGGGTGGTTCCCTCCAGGCTGTGAAACATCATTTGCCCATTACATCAAAGTTTGTGGGCAACTGTAGTGTGTGAACACAAAGAATCCAATGCCTTTGACATCAACAACAGGGTAAAACAGGGGTGTGTCTTAGCCCCCATGCTTTTTAACATCTACTTTTTATTCTTGCTTCTTCATGCATTCAAGGACAGCAATGATGGCATTTTTCTTTGAACCAGACTAGATGGAGGCTTATTCAACAGAGCAAGATTTAGAGTGAAAACAAGGCAAAAGAATTGGTAGTAAGTGTCTTCCTGTTTGTGGATGGCATGGCCTTGGTTGTCTACAGTGATCTTACCTGAAAAATCTCTTGAGCAGATTTTCTGAATTACGCAAAAGCTTTGGGATGGTAATTAGTCTCAAGAAGCCTTTGATCATGTACCAAGGGGTGAAAGAACCAAAACCTGACATCACTCTAGAGAATAAATCTCTTGGTGTCATTGACAGTTTTTGCTACTTGGGTTCTATGATCAAGCAGGAATCTTGACCTTCACACTGAACTGACTGACAGAATCAGAAAAGCAGCTAAGAATTTCAGACTATTACAGAAACACGCATGGAATAATAGCAAACTATCAGCTAAGGTGAAGATGCAATTCTATGAGACTTGTATGCTGTCCTCCCTGCTTTATGGGTCAGAAATGTGGACTACATATGCTAGGCACATCAAGAAACTGAACGGTTTCCACATGAGATGTCTGCATAAGATCCAGAAAATAAAGTGGGAAGGCAAAATACCAAACACAAGGGTACTGCAGCATTCAGGATTGACACACACAGAAACCACTATCAAGAAGAGGCAGTTGCAGTGGATTGGCTATGTCAGGGGAATGGAAGAAGACTGTATCCCCAAGAATAATGGGTATAGAGAGATTAGAGATGAAACTGAGGGTGCCCTCTATTGTGGTACCATGTTGTGTGCAAAGATAATATGAAGTCATCCAACATCAACATAGAAAGTTGGAAGGACCATGCAGAATCCCATTCAATCTGGAGGGAACATCTGGCACGGGGTGCAGCTCAACATGAAGCAGTTTTGATTCAGAGTATGGAAGCAAAGCAAGAAAGAAGAAAGCAGCATGTTATAAGTTTGGACTCCAACTCAGGCAACATACGGATCTGTGAAACTTGTAACAAGCAGTGTCACTCAAATTGGGCTTGTCAGCCACAAATGGTTTCATCAGGCATCTTACTAGTCATGCCTTTTTCATCTTATATCTGGTGTTTGATTCTTACTCTTCTAGAAGAGTTGGCAAATTCATGAGATGGAGAAAATAAGTTTTCCATATATCAATTAATACCATATACAACATGCCATATACATAGACTAGATTAAAAAAATAAAACAACTGACAGCATCCAAGCCTAAATTTCTATCTGGGAATCTATAATATTGCAAAATACAGCATAATGTCAAAGGATTTTTTAGCTATATCACAGTCATAAGAAAACAAGAATCACACCAATGGATCAAACCAGTAATCCATCAAATAAATACTGTTTTAGACAGGTGCCAATATGGAATTATTTGTGGATAAATTAAATTACTTCCAAATCTTAGCATTTAGGAATTGTGGCTCCAGGACTGAATCAAGAAAGTTTATGTACTTTTCTATTATTTTGAATTATCTTTATATAATTGTATATGGCTCTTTTATATTTTCCTCAGTGATATCCTGAGGCAGTGAGTTCCATAATTTTATTATGCATTGTAAAGAACACATTTTTATCAGTTTTAAATTTTGCACCTGTCTCTTTACTTCACTATTTCCTTGCTCTTCTATTATTTAAAAGGGAAAATAGGACTGCATGATGTATATTTCCAAACCATTCATTTTTCCTTTCACATCCCCCTTGTCTTCTCTCTACACTAAATAATCCCACCTTTTTCAATCTCTCTTCAAATGGAACTTCTTCATGCCTCCACTAAGATTTAGCACCCATTTCTGAATCACCTTTATATTTATGATATCCTTTCTGACAGGGTGCTCCAAACTGAATATAATGTTTTAAGGTATGTTTCTATAATTAAAATTCTGGTGTCATACACATTTTCTACCCCATTCTAATGTATTGATTTCCTTTTTGATCACTGTGATTCAAATCGATACCAATCCCTCATAACACTCAAGTCCCTTTCCTGAATTGTTATAACTGATTTACAGCTCAGGAAGCTGTACGCATATTTCAAGTTATTCCCTCCAAGGTACATTACCTTACATTCATGTATAGTCAATTTGCCTATTAATCTAACATTGTTGAGTCCATCAAAAGTCCTTTCCTCAGAGAACTGTCTAGTCTTGACTCTTCTCATTTTGTATAATCTACAAAATTTAAGTCCTCACTGTTGACTCTGGATGCCTCCTATTGGGAATTCAGTGAGGCACTCTTTGAATAATTACGTGAACATGAATAGGTGTGAAAACTTATCTTTTGATACAGAGCATAATATTTATACAGAGATAATATTTACAATGAATAAGGTTCTCAGATGCATAAGGTTGTCATACGTATTTGCCTCAAGACTTTCTTTTATTTTATTCAGGCTGTAATAGTTCCTGGCCTCTGTGTACATCTGTACTAGAGATTTCCTTCCTTTTCACATGTCACGCAGCTCTGCTAAGAGTAATTTACCCATGACGGGGAGGCTTGGGTAGCAGAAGCTTTTGGAGAGGCATGCCATCTCAGCATATCACTAGGGCGTTAGAATGGTCCTGCCAAGTCAGGTAGGAGGCATGACCCTGCACCATTTTGTCTTGATTTCTGGAGGATTTCTGGCCACCAGGTTCACAGCTTGAGTTCTACCAGAAGAGTGAACCTGGCGCTGTATAAATATAATTATGTATCTACCCTTTTAAAATAATATAATGAAATGTATCTTACACACACAGATCCAAAGTTCTATGACATGAAAGACAATATCAAATGTTACATTCAGCTTCTATGCTTCAAATTGACACTCACCCCCACTGAAGAGAAAAGCACATTTCCCTGATGTCAACTGAGGCAGAGTCAGACCCTTACGCCCCACATTCAGCATTTTTAATTTTTATGGAAAATTTATAGATGTATATGAACAGTTCCATACCCAACAACACAGAAAAGAGTACATTTTTCTCCATGTGCAGCCATACATATTTAGAATTCATCTTTAGATTATGCTTCCATTGTTCATAAAAAAAAGGGAAGTATGTTATGAAACAAGAAGTCATTCTATTCAAGGAAAGCTTGCCACTGCCTAACATAGAGAAGATATTGTTCAAGGACAGTTCTTACCAAGTTGAAGCTTAAACCTGTTATGCTTCCAGTCTGTCACAGATGCAGTGGCAGTGTAGGTTAATGGCATTTTTTTCATTAAGTTTTACGTTAGTGAATAAGTGCTCAGCTTAGGGGTCAAGATGATCTCCTCATATACTGTAACCTCTTTCAAAGTGATACATTACTTACATGTACCAGAAGAGTGTCCCGTTGTACAGCAAGTGAACCACAGTGAGAAACCAATCTTAAATTTCTTCTAAGATACAACTCCACACGTGCACACACACACACACACACACACACATATGTATGTGGTGGGAATAAATTTAAGTTTGTAGGCATAGAGCAGGGGTCATGCGGCTATTATTTTCCAGTAATGGTGGAACAAAACAATCCCAACTGCCAGTGTTGGACATCCACTTAATTCTAAGCCCAGACTGTATTTTTCAGACAAAACACCTACATTACCTGGCATATAGAAATACTGGCCTGTCTTTGTCCGTTTTCTGAATTTAAAGGATCAAAAATGTATACCACAGTTATAGTTCTAAAATTTCTCTCATGCCTGGAAGACTCTGATAGTAAGCATGCTTCTTCATAATCATGGGTTCTCTTCAGTCAGAGATATTTTTGTTTTCACTCCCCTTATTCTTGGGGTCAGTGACAGCCCTAACAATACTTACTGCTGGTTCAAAGAAACTTTAAGATATACCACTGGTGCAGTCATTTAATTAATTCCATGTTTGTGGAGGAATGCTGTGGTGGAGTGGGATGGAGCTGAGCCATGGTCCTACCATGCTTGCATCAGTTTTTCCCTTATTAGTAAGAAGTAATCTCTACTGGTTATACGTGGCTAGTTTTGGTTTTATTTAGACCCAACGGGCATGTCCAGATGTGCCAGAAGTGCATGGACATTTGGTTCCCCGGGGGCCATTGGGCTGGCCACGGCAGCCTTACCTGGAGTCCTGGAGGGCCTCCTGGGGCTGCAGCCATGACAATTCTGCTGCATGGAGCCTGCCTGGCAGCCACAGCACAACTCCAGGTGGCCTGGCTCCGCTCTTCAGTAGCACACGCTGGCCGAGCATGCATTGCACTAGGTTTTTTTCCATGTTTTTTTTTTTTTTTTTTTACCCATGGACCCCTTGTTTGGATGCACCCAAATAGTGCTGCAAGGGGAATATATTTGAGCAGAGTATCCAAGTGTAATTCGTGTTCTTTTCACGCAAATGCTCTTATAATTTGATTTGGCCACATGAAGTTTGCCTATAGAAATACATTATCCTTGTGTTAATGACTCTGGGGAACTGGTTATCACATGGAACAACAGAGACTAATTCTTTGAGATGCTCTGGATAGAAATTTGTAGGATAGAGGAAGACAGATGGGTATGATTGAGTTCACTAAGATATTTGCTTAATTTGGGCATTTAAAAATATTTTCTGTTTACCATCTATCACTGCTAAGCAGCACAACTACAGTGTCATGGGAGCAGATTCCTATGGTTCAAGCTATTTGATACTTCTATAACAGCTAAGGATAAGAAAGTCTTTGTTGTTGCTAGAATTCAATTCCAGTTTTTATACTTCTGTGCTGGAGGTAATAGAGGCTGTCTGAGAGAAGGAAGCCAAAGATAATTATTTAAGATTAGAAAAATAATCAAAATAAAATTACAAGTCTAATTCTTATAATTTGACTTTACAGCTTTTCCCATCCAATCTCACTTTAATGATAAATTAATAGAATAAGGAATATTATTAGAATAATTTGCTTTTATGACATCTCTTTAACTTGTTCATATTTCAGTGTAGAAAACAAATTTCATCTCCAGGCTTTTGTTCCTAATAAAATAAACTGGATATGTGATAGTCAATTAACTATTCAACAGTAGAAAATTTCAGACATTATTGCTTCCAGGTTATTTACAGGGAAACTAAAGAAAATTAACTGAAAGCTTTTTTTAAATAGCTCTGCTCTAAATCAAGCTGTAAAGTACAAACTTTGAAGAGACAAAATAGTAATGAATTTTTCTCCTTATTAAATCTAATTGCTGTTAAGCTCATCAAGACATTTTGCTAATGCTTCCTTGAGACCTCAAGTCTCTGTTATAATAAGCAATTTGCTGCTTCAGTTATATCTGGTATCTGATAACTTTGCACTTCGAGTAAAAATGGGATACTTCAGATATTTTCAGGGAACACACATCACTCAAGAGGAATCTGAACATAAAAAATACCTGAAATTGATACTTAAGTTATACAAGCAAAGAAACAGCATTTATTTTTCATTCATGATCTCATGGATTAATTTAAGCTTTGCTATAGAAACTGATTAGCAGATATTTTTCTCTTAGTACTATTTGATTAATTAAAGAGTAAATAATCACCTTTCTCCCCTTTCTGTTTTAGACAATTAATTCATTTTAAGATGATTCATATAATCTCCAAGTTTTTCTCTTTGCAACTTGATACAATTTATTCTTTACCATTGGCTGATTGTCACACTAAAACTCTGAAATATTAGTGTAATTGGCGTTTAATTGCTGCACTAACAAACAATAGATGTTCTGTGTAGCTTTTGTTCTTTGTGGAGAACAAAGACCCAGACCTGTTTCACCCTGTTGTTGATGTTAAAGGCATTGGAGTCTTTGTTTTCGTACACTACATTTTCCCTCTACCTTGATGTAATGAGAAAATGATGTTCAACTGTTTGGGGGGAACCACCCAGTTTCTTCAGAACAGTAAAAAGGCCCCGTCTGTTAACTGTATCAAAGGCCTTTATCAGATCAATGAAGGCAATGCACAGTGGTATTTTTTTTTCTCACAGTTCACTTGCAGTTGCTTAACCAAAAACATCATAACAATGGTGGAGTGTCCTGAGCAAAAACCACATTGACTTTCAGGATAGATTCTATGTGCTCAGCTGCCCAGTACCTTCCCTGCCCGGCCCATGGGTCTTGCAGTCACTTGCCTAGTATTTGCTGTGTTGAGTCCTGACTCTTTCCTGCCACGTCTTGGTGTTCTTGGGACATTAACAATTGAGAGGTGTTCATTTGCACCACAGCTCTCCAACAACAAACCCGCTAGGGCTTTTTTCTGCAGCTCCAACCTCCCCTACACCCTGTCCTAGCACCACCCAGATGTTATACACCACAGCTTACACTAGTAGGTCTTCCCAGGCAATCTGTTTTTTTTTTTCCTTTATTTTCTCTTACAGGCTTGTGATCTCCGATACCCACTGCCTTGATGGAATGGAACAGCATGGACTACAGGGCATTCTTTCAGCCACAGGTAAGTCTGACATGTGTACTGATAATTTGGTACCCACTCTCCCTTGGAGAGGGTTTGCATATCCCTACTGGGGTAAAACCAAATGTCAATGAAACAAAAGGAAAAAGAAACCCTTTCTGGTACCTTCTTCTTTCTTTTAGGAAGGGTTTCTGCCAGCCTGGCCCACTTCCGCCTTCCACCCCACTCACGCAAAACAAAAACAGCAGGTAAAAAAAAAAAATGTTGACTCACTAATTAGGGCCCGGCCACTTGTCTCAGGGCTGGCCTATCTCTGATGGAGTTCTCCACTGCTCATGCAGCTTTGTTCTGTGGTGTCCTCACTGCTGGGTCTCTTGGCTAGACTGAGCTCCCTGAGCTCTATTGCCGACTCCCTGACAGCTCCTCAGAGCTGGGAGAGTCCCCTTCAATGTCTTGGGTCCTGGGATGCAGCTCCTTGCTCTTTGGGTCTCCACTCCCTCCTCCTTCTTGCTCCTGTGCCCTTCCTTTTCTCTGGGGCCACTCTTGTCTCTCCTCTCACTGGCTTCTCCCCACCTGCAGTGAGTCTTCTCCTGTTTTCCTGTTCTCCTTCACATCCTTCAAGCTCTTTGTGTTTGATTCCAGTCTCACTGGAGTATAGAATTCCGTAGTGATCGAGTTGTTTTTATCAGTAATGACATATCCGTTTAAGTTTTTCAGTGCAGCTGTTTTCTTCTTGACTCGACCAATTGCTCATTTGATGCCTTCATACATTTCATAGCTATAGCCTACATCAGCTGCTTTCTAAATATCACCACAGAGTTTCAACCAAAAATCTTGGGCACCCTTTAGCCTCATTTTGCTTTTCTCTTTGAGTCTTTCTCACATTTTCCAGGTTATGGCTTAGGGAGATTTCTTATAGTTGGTTAGCACTGTTCTTTTGTTCCCAACCAGTCATAGAAGGGTTTCGGAGTGCTCTTCAAACTAGTCTACTTTTTTCTTGCATTTTGTGCAAAACACTGTAACAGCAACATTGTACATGATAGTTTTTAAGCTTTCGCAAGCTTTTGTGGCTGAGCTATTAAATAAACTTGCTTTCACAACTTCTTCAATGAATAGTCTGCATTTTTCTATGTCTTGAGTTTGGCTGATTTCTATCTGAGGATGACTGGTAGTTTTGCTACAGTGGATCTTTATGACATTTATTCTGACTTTGCAACAGACTAAAGCATGGTTGGTGTCACAGTCAGCACTGTGATAAGACCTCAAACACAAGAATTATTTTGGGTGGTTATGTCTGGACATTACTAGATTTAATTGGTGCCAGTGCTCTGATCTTGTATGTTTCCATGATGTCTTGCTTGTGATTTTTTCCCAGCAAAGTAGATGTTGGTAACACATAGATTTTAACTTGCACAATGTTCTAATACTCATTGGCGATTTTCATTCACATTACCAATTCCGTGTTTGCCCAGAATGCCAGGCTAGTTCTTAAAACTATATCCAACTCTTGTATTGAAGTTGCCAGGCATTATAATGGTCTCATATTTGTGACTTTTCTTAATCTCTTCAAACTGTTGAAGAGAAAACATTCTTGTCTTCACTGCTAATTTGAAAGGTAGGCACATAGTTACTAAACAATGTGATGAAGCCATTCTATGTATGCACTCTGAGCATCATGAGTCAAATAGATATAGCATGGGACTTTCACAGAATGATAACTGTTTCTCATAGCAAAGCCTACTCTCTGTTCTCTCCTTTCTCCTGTTGGCTTCTCATGCCAAAATATGGTGGAATCATTCTCTTGGATAGAACTTGTATCTGAGAGCTGCATTTCTGATAATGCAGCAATGTCAATTCCAAGTCTAACTTACTCATAGCTTAGCAGTGCCATTTTCCATAAATCAGAGTCCAAATTGAACCCAGGGGTCAGTCTGAACATTTCAGCATGTGAGTTGCTTTATCATTTTGGCTAGTATAGTTCACACCAAGACCTTCAGTGTGTACACCCAGACAAGACAAAGTCCACTTACAAATCAGCAATATTTCCAGGAAATGAGCAGAAAGTAACTTTTAAAGAGAAGTGTTTCTCAGTTGCAGCTTTTCAGAATCAGGTGATATTTCCAGTCACCTATCATTACTCCTCTTCCACTGAGGAGAATAAAGAGGACATGCTTGCGTGGGAAACAATTCAGGTGCCTTCTGATTACAAGGATGAGCTAGAAAGGTCTGGGGATGTGTAGTTATGCAATTACTTTACTATAACTAAGTGTGCAGTGCTATGGCTTCAGTAACTGAGATGTATACAGAAATGTCAATAACAGTATTTGTCATGGTTTGAGCTAAGTTCTTGTTCTTTCTGAGTCAAAAGTGTTCTCAAGATCACTTGGGGAAATGTCTACTTTATTGTTTGTAAAGCATTTAGCACAATTGAAAGGTAAAAGATCCACCTGAGCTTAGCAGCCCATTAGCTCCATCTGGTAAAGGCATAGAATCAATGGACCAGAAGGGACCTGCAAGATCATCAAGTCTGGTCTCCTGCCATGGGCAGGAGGTTATTGGACTTAAAAGAGCTCAAAAAGGTGCTTGTCTAGCCTCCTCTTGAACACCTCCAAGGATGGCATCTGCACTACCTCTGCTGGGAGTGTGTTCCAGATTCCAGTTACCCTTACAGAAAATAAGTTTTTCCTTATGTCCAGCCTAAATTTTCCTTCTATTAGCTTGTGACCATTGGTCCTTGTCCTCCCAAGGGGTGCCTTCCTGAAGAGTTGCTCCCCACGATGTGCTTATAGGCAGCTATCAAGTCACCTCTCCGTCTTCTCTTACTCAGACTGAACAGGCCCAGTTCCTGGAGTCTTTCCTTATAGGGCCAATCATCCAGGCCCCTAGTCATATGGGTGGCCATTCTTTGTATCCTCTCCAACTTATCCACACCCTTCCTGAAGTACAGTGCCCAGAATTGGACACAGAACTCCAGCTGTGGCCTCACCAATGCTGAGTAGAGAGGGAGAAGCACCTCCCTGGATCTATTAGACACACATTGGCTGATGCATGCCAGAGTTTTGTTTACCCTGCTGGTGACTTCATCGTACTGTTGGCTCATAGTCATCTTCTGGTTGATTGTGACCCCCAGGTCCCATTCAGATGCTGTGCCAGCCAGTGGACCACCATCCATCATGTAATTATGGTGAAGGTTCTTCCTAGCCAGATGAAGGACCCGGCACTTTTCCCTGTTAGACCCCATTTAATTCCATTCAGGTCATAGAACCAATCTGTCAAGGTCATCCCTGGCTCTGGCAAGAGATGCATGGGTGGAAGCCCATTGCACTCCCATGAGCCCACGGACCCTCAGAACCCCCCAAGTGAACCCCAGAACTCCCAATGAGCCTTAGCCTACCTGGAGGTAAGCAGGGGCCTGTGGTGGGAGGGACATAGCCCAGCTGTGGGGCAGCTGAGTGGAGCTGAGGAGGGTCATACCCCCCCTGGCTCCTACTGGGCCCAGCCCCCCAGGGAGCCACATGACTGGAGCCACCCAGTGCATGAGATAGAGAAGGGGGGGCACTTACCTGTCCCCCCTTTAGTGGGAAGACAGACTTCCTAGCCCCCCCAGAGTGGCGCAAAGCCGGTGGTCCCTTCTGCACATGCACACAGTTTAAAAAGGACCCAGCAATGGCAGAAACCACATTCAGTCTCTGGCTCCAGCAAGAGACTCACAGGTGGAAGCCTGTTGCACCCCCATGAGCTCAGGGACCCCCAGGACCTCCCTGAGTAGAGCCGAGGAGGGTCACGCCCCCCCCCCCAGCTCCTACTTTGCCCAGCCCCCCAGGGAGCCATGCAACCATAGCCTCATGAACAGGACGCATAAACAGGCATGCTTCTGGGCCCAGCGTGTGAGTTAGCATGGGAATTCACACAGGAGGGGGTGCAGGAGGGCCCAAGGCCCTGCCAGTGAGCTGCAGGGTAGGTAGTCCCATCAGTAGCCAGGCTACCAATGGCACAATGAGGATGGCCACATGCTGCACCCTGAGGGTCCCCTTGGAGTCTGAAGCCTCCCCCTCTGGCACTTTTGAGGTCTCCACCTAGATGGAACCAATGGTTCTGGGTTCTATGCAGGTAGAGCCTCTGGTTCTTGGCTGCAGGGGCTGCCTGGCACATTTCCGGGCACATGGGACCAGGGCATGGCCACCTCCCCTTGTGAGGTTTGCTATACTTTGGAGTCTCTGGGGTGCCAGATAGAGGAGTTCCAGGCCTCAGTCCAGAGACTGCATGCCATCAAGGATGGTCAGCAGGAGATAGACTCCTACTGCCAGGCCCTTCACCCGCCAGAGGCTGAGGGTAGACCAAGATCACCTTCCAGGACAAGGCAAGACTGTAGGATCTCCCATACTTTCCAGCCAGGGGGTTGAACCAAGGTAGTCAATGGCCCCAACGCCCACTGCACCAGGGTCCCCTCCCCTCTGGAGCTTTGCTACAGGTATGAACCTCTTGCAGTTTCCAGATCCTGCAGGCAAGGAAGAACCACTCTCAGCTACCATCCCTGCTTGCCCTAAGGCCACATGTAGAGTGGTCATTGTGGGAGACTCCCTCCTGAGGGGGACTGAGGGTGCAATCTGCTGCCCTGACCCCTTAGCCCGAGAGGTCTACTGCCTCCCAGGAGCCCATATCTGCGATGTAGTTGAGAGGATCCCAAAACTCATCCAGCCTACCAACCAATACCCTATGCTCCTTATCCATGTGGACATGAATGACACGGCTCAGAGCAATCCCAGCCAGGTCATGAGAGGCTAAAGGGATTTGGGGGTGGGGCTTAGGGGGTTGGAGGTGCAGGTGGTGTTTTCCTCTGTCCCTCCCAGTTTCGGGTTATGGGCTGAGGAGGGAGAGGAGGATCAAGGTAGTTAACCAAAGACTGTGGCGCTGATGTCATCATGAAGACTTCAGCTTCCATGATCACAGTCTGCTCTTTGGTGAGAGAGGCAGTGGTCTGCTGGGAAGAGATGGCCTCCACCACTGGGGAGGAGGTTCTTCTCAGCCAGAATGGCTGATCTGCTTGACCAGGCTTTAAACTAAGCCCACCGGAGGATAGGGGGACTACCGCCACAGCAAGCCCACTGGGCAATTTTTGCTAATCCAGCAGTCTAAGGCACTCAAGGGGAATCCACCCCTACCCCTGGAACAATGTGGGATATCTCATAGGGATAATGGAGACCTGGTGGGACTCCACCTATGGCTGGGCCACAGGTATAGATGGCTAAAGCTTGTACAGGAGATATTGTATAGACAAAAGTGATGGGGGTGTAGCTCTCTATGTCAAGGAAAGCTCCACATTCCAGCAAGCCAACATTGGCATCCAGGGAAGACGACTGGAGACTTTCTGGGTTAAAATCCATGGTGAACATGGCACAGGGGACACAATGGTAGGAGTCTACTACAGACCTCCTAATCAGGATCAAGAGCTCGACCAAGAATTCACCAAGGAATTAGCTGAGGCTGCACGCTCACAGTGCATAGCTGTCATGGGAGACTTCAACTACCCAGACATCTTGTGGGAAGAGCACTTGACCAAATCTGAACTGTTGCAAAGCTTCCTCATGTGTGTGTATGAGCTCTATCTGACTCAAGAAGTCTATGTACCAACAGGAGGGAAAAGTGCTGCTTGACCTGGTACTGGCAGTGGGGGATGATCTAGTCAGTGACCTAATGATTGAATGGAATCTGGGTAACAGTGACCATGAGCTGATCACTTTCACTATCCACCATAAAGCTAGCAAATCAGTCAGCAATGCTGAAGTCCTCAAATTCAGGAAAGCTGACTTTGACAAACTCAGGAGGCTTATTGATGAGGCCCTAAGGGACCACAACCTGAAGAGGAGCAGACTTCAAGATGAGTGGTAGCTCCTCAAGGGAGCAATCCTGGAAGCACAAGCAATGTCTATCCCGTCTCAGAGGAAAGGCAGCAAAAGGGCACAGCAGTCCCCTTGGCTCTGCAGGGAACTTGTGGACCTCCTATGTCTAAAAAGAAAGGCCTATAAAGGATGGAAGACTGGAACCATCTCAAAGGAGGAGTATTATGTGCTGGTCCAGACCTGTAGGGAGCAAACCAGGAAAGCCAAGGCTGCAACTGAACTCCAACTGGCTAGACGTATCAAAGACAATAAAAAGTCCTTTTTTAGATATGTGGGGAGCCGGAGGAAAAGCAAGGGTAACTTTGGACCCCTTCTAAACCAAATGGGACAACTCACAACCGACACCCAGGATAAAGCCAACCTGCTTATGGCTATTTTGCTTCAGTTTTTCACCAACCCCAAGGGATAGACCTGCCCATTATAGTACAGGACAGCCAAGGTGAAGGAAAATTGTTACCCTACATCAATGTAAACCATGTGAAGGAACACCTTGAGAGTCTGGACACCTTCAAGTCAGCTGGCCCTGACACTTTACATGCCAGGGTAGTTAAGGAGCTGGCAGGCATCATAGCTCAGCCACTGGCATGGATCTTCGAGAACTCATGGGACTCAGGCAAAGTGCCCAAAGATTGGAAGAAGGCCAATGTGGTGCCTATCTTCAAGAAAGGGAGGAAAGTAGATCCGGGGAACTACAGGCCTGTCAGCCTGACCTCTATCCTGGGGAAGTTCATGGAAAAAATTATCAAAGAGACCATTCTTGACAAGCTGGCTGATGGCAACATCCTGAGGGATAGCCTGCATGGGTTTGTTGTGGGTAGGTCTTGCCTGACCAATCTCATCTCCATCTATGACCAGGTGACATATCACCTGGACAAGGGAGAAAAGATTGATGTCATATATCTTGATTTTAAAAATGCTTTCAAGCTGGTCTCCCATGATCTCTTCATGGAAAAATTGGCCAACTGTGGCCTCAGCTACCTCACTGTCTTATGGCTGAGGAACTGGCTCTGAGGTTGGACCCAGAGAGTGGTAATAGATGGAAGTAAATCATCATGGTGCACCATGACCAGTGGGGTCCCCCAAGGCTCCATCCTTGGGCCTATACTATTTAACATCTTTATTAATGATGTAGACATTGGTGTCAGAAGTGGAGTGGCCAATTTCGCCGATAACACCAAACTTTGGGGTAGATCCTTTGACCCCAGCTGACTTTGTGCCCCTGGGGCAGGGGACTGGACTCGATGATGTTCTGAGGTCCCTTCCATCCCTAATATCTATAAAATCTATGAAATCCTGAAATCCTTACCCTATCCTCTGATGTGCCTGCATTTCTCCACAGCTTGGTATCATCCATGAACTTAATCATTGAGCTTTCCACCCCCTCATCCAGGTCATTAATAAATATATTAAATTCCAAGCACCAATCCCTGGGGGACACCACTGGAGATGGCCCTCTAGGATGAGATGATCCCATTGATTACAACTCTCTGGGAGCAGCCTCTAGCCCACCTCACTGTAGACTGGTTTTGACCAGTATCCTCCAATTTGAGAGGATCTCATGGGAAACAGAATCAAAGGCTTTACGGAAGTCTATTTAAATGATATCAACCTCATCTCCCTTGTCCAGCTGGTTAGTTACCTGGTCATAAAAGGACACCAGGTTAGTTAGGAATGATCTACCCTCAATAAATCCATGCTAATTGATTCTTAATACATCACCAGTTACGAGCTTGTAACTGATGGCCTCCTTAACAATTTTTTCAAAGATTTTTCCTAGCCTGAAGCCAGACTCTCTATAGTTTGCAGGGTCATCCCTCTTCTCTTTCTTGAAGGTAGGCACCACATTGGTGCTCTTCTAGTTGCCTGGAGCCACTCCTGAGTTCCACAACTCTTTAACCAGCTTTGCCAGAGGCCCTGCTATAAACTCAGCCAGTTCTTTCAGGGCTCTCAGATGCAGGTTATCTGGCCCAGCAGCCTTGAAAATGTCTAAATGTTCTAAGAGTGCCCTCACCTGTTTGGGACTGATTTCATGTCGTCTGTTGGATAATGAAGTGAACGATGTAGATATAATCACATACAGGGTGCATTTACACATTCATATTATATTAAGGGAAAGCAATAAACTCTGGTGCATATCATATGGGAGTTTATTGCTCCTGGGTGCTGCATTGACACGTGCATCCAGAACTGCAACTCATTGACCCAGGTCAGAGCAGCCCTGACTGGCAGCAGGCCTGGGGGTTCAGCCTGCCAGCCCAGGGCTCCTCTGACCCAGCTCAACATGCTGTGGAGGGGCTGGCTGGGACACAAGGATGCACCAGTGAGGGACTGACTTCCTGGCTTCCTGACTTGGCTCATCCATGGATTATGCTCACCCCTTTTCACACTGAAGGCCCCAGGACTGGCTTCTTATGTCCCAGTGTGACATTATTATAGTTATTGTTGCATCATACAGACACAATCACTGCTCTATTTACTGCCCTTAATAACTTCTTGGTGGCTATGATCTCCAACTATTGATGATCTTTTTTGAATGGAAGTTACTAGAAAAATGTGTTACAACTGCATTGTCCACTCACAGTACTCATACAATAGTGGTTGGGACCTTATAAACACATAAACTGATAGTGGGAACAATTCCTTATACAGTGATATTTCTCTATTATATAACTGATTCTGAGGTGTGTTTGCAATGCACTCATTTGTAAACTATGAGGTTCCCAAGTTCAAAGCTAATCTTGTAGAATTTTGTTCATTTAAATGTGTGGAAGAAGAGATTGCACTATTAAATATTCATGTATGCTATCAAAGCCTCAGAATTTTTACTCGAGGTGAACACATAACTCACCCCCTGTCTGAGATCTTTCTTTATGTTTTATAGGGCATAGGCATAGTAATCAGAAGTACCAGTTAAAACAAAAATTGTATGGACAATCACTGTGAATCTAGAGATGAATACTTTATGGATGAAAAACTCTCGTCACAGGGAAATGTTTAATCCTTCTTACTCCTTTATAGAATTTTTTTAAGCTGTCCTTTGGCTGAGCTATTTATCCTATGTTTTTGGATCAAACTTTGTAAAATTCCTTCATCTTCTTCCAAGCAATTGGCCAAGTGGCACATTTAAGGAATAACACACAAAGTCCTAGAGTTTTTCAGTCTGTTTTCAGCTATATATATGTAAACACAAAAATAATTGCCCCCCTCTCCCAATACTTGTAGGCTAAAGTTTACCAATCTTATGTCACTTATTATGAACATTTCTTGTTGACCCAGTGGAATCTTACCTGTTCTATAATACAGGATGTCAAAAAGCTAGAAATAAACAATTTATTTTTCTTTTAATATAAAGGCATAACAACTTCACTGGAAAAACTGCCACTGACACAAACTTTTAGTCTCGCATAATTTCTCATTCTCTTTTTTTAGCTTGGAAATGAATGATTCACAGCACAGATTTTTTTTTTTTTGCAAGATAGACCAATAGCCAGTTAAATATTAATATTATTTTCACCATGGATAACTATAAATATAATTTATATTATAAATTAATTAATATATATATGTTCTCTATATGAATACTCAGAATCATATAGGCCAGTTACCCAATACCTCATAACCTAGTTTTATACCTAATTATGAGTGTAGGGAGAAACATTGAATAGTAATTTTTGTTGTTCTGGTTAACAAGAATGAAAATCATGAAGCTCAAGAGGTGCATGATGATAAATTTAAACAACCTTTATGCTGTACCTTCCCTATATCTCCTTTTTAAGAGAGCTGTCATCTCTTGCAAAGCTTCAAGGCTGCTATACGTAGGCTTTCCATTTGTGTTATGCTGTAGTTCTGCTTTCCTTTCCTGTGCTCTCATGCCAAGGTATTTAGCAGAATTCACAGATTGTTTGGAATATGACAAGCCATACCATGAGTGCTTCTGCTACAACCCAAACTTGCAACCTGTGAAATATCAACCATGCACCTTATCACCTGTGCCACCCCACTTCCTCACAGTTATGCTAAGCTGAAATAAGTTAGGATGACAAAAAGCAGCATGAGAAAAAGGGGTCTGCTGGCCACTGAATGACCCAATAAGAAAGAAAAAAAATGAAATGCGCTAATTGGCAAAAAGACACTGAAGGGAGTATGAAAATAGCAGCCATAAATGTAAAATAACTTACTAATGAGAGTGCAGGTGCATGAATTTGGCAAAAAAACCCAAATAAAGATGAACATCTCAAAAGAGAGAGAGAGATAAGAATGGGCAGTGAAGAGGGTGGAGGTGAAAATGTAAATACAAGATTTTGGAGACCTAGGGGAGTGTGAATAATGTATGGTGTCGCTACTGGTTAAGGACAAGCTTCTCCAAGTTAGACTAACTATTAATCAGACAATGTAGTCTGCTGTCCAATGACAATAAACTTTTCTGAGCTTTTACTACTAAACACTTATCCAAGTTATGTTTTCTGTGTCACCTTCAGGATCTGAAAGACAGCTTGATAGTATTGGCCTTCCAGAACATACAAACTCGAGTAGCCAGTATATCAGAAGCAACAGCAACCAGATACCACCTGAGAACATATTCTGCACCTCTCAGCCCAACACTATAAATTCTCCCAGGAGCCCCAAATTGTTATGATAATTGGAGATTGTCTAAATATTGTGACTCTTAGACTTCACCTCCTATTTCAAGCATTATGGGGGGGGGAGGGGGAAGTTCTTTGTGGCACCAGTTCTTTTCTTTGTGGTTATTGCCTTTTGATGACTAGCTTAGTAACTGGTTAAGCTAGATTTCTGGCTGGTTTGTGATGGCTAAAAATGGTATTTAGAGGTTTGATTTTGGGAATTCGCTTGTAGGTAAAGTAGATATGCATTAGAATGATGGTCCAGGGCAATGGCAAGGGTTAACTGATTTGTAAAAGCCTGTTTATGGCAAAGTTTCCTTCAAGGTCCACAGTGTCTGAAGCCAGCAGACACATAGGCTGGGAAATTGATGACATAAACAGTGTTCCATGACAGAGATAAGAGACTCTGCAACATAGGCACCAGGTCAGTGACTAACTGCAGAACCCTTGGAATTTCCAGTTTTGGTGAACAGACCAAATTAGGAAGCCCAGTAAACAACCAAATTAGGATATGTGCATGTGATGGGTTTGAGAAACAAAGGAATATGCTGACAGAACAAGACATGGACAGTATGATGACCACAGGGAAACCAATCAATGATGCCCAGAGGGCATCACAGGGGGAGAAAGAATACAAAGCAGCAAAGTGTCCCCTTCACAGGGAAACCCAAGGCCACCATGGACAGAGGGCATACCACCAGCCTGTCTCACCCATCTCACTGGGGAGGCAGATGGGAAGGGGGGGTGCCTTGGCCTTCAACCTCCAGGCTGCTGACATCTGACATTCAAGAGAGAATCTCAGGGTGAAGCTCATGTTCTGACCAGACATACCTTGAGACTCTGTGACAACTCTATGACTGGTAGATATAGAATTGTTTGCATTATTTTTATCTGTTATTACTGTGTATCAATAGAATTTACCTGTTATCAAAAAGAGAGATCGTGGTTGGTCTGAGGGTTTGGGTCCGCCCAGAACAAGGCATTTGGGTCATAAATCCAGTACCAACAGTTTGCACTGCTGAAGTGGTGCAAAACAGCTGGAGTGGTGGTCAGAAGGTTAAAAGAAGTCACCCATCTATTTTGACTTACCCAAGCCACTGAAACATTTCCCAGCATAAATAAGGGGGAAGATATGCCTAATATCTTGAAAATATTTTCACACTATTTTCTGGCAGACAAGGTTCTTTGGGTGAATCTGATATCTTTTATTAGATCAACTTAAATATTTAAGTTGGTCTAATAAAATATATCAGATTCATCCAAAGAACCTTTTCTGCTTATGTCCTTAGACCAACATGGCTACAACCTACACACTATTTTCTGGAAACTTTTTAGAGAGAATAGTTTCATGTACCCAAGTTTTAGAAAGCAGGCTGATTTTATTCATGTAGAACATGCCATTCTGAGACATTTACCTTGCCAAGCACCTGTACAGTTGCAGGTGTTTTAAATATTATTAAACAGCACAAACTGGGACTTGGTATATTTGTTCTGTAGCATTCTCAGGTGTTTGTGTAATCAGGCTATATTTGGGAAATTCACAGTTTTTAATTTTCCTCAAGGCCACACTTCACCTCAAATGCTATGATGTTACCTGCATTTCTAGAAAGATTATAAAATGCAACATCTGCAAGCACAAGTTATTTTAAGGCCTGTAAGTACTTGTGCATCTCGGTGCTATAAATATAGCCCAGTGTTTTTCCCATTCTAATTTAACAAAAAACATAGAGATAACTTTTACCTGCAAGTAAAAACATAAAAACATGCTGGAGGTATTAGAATCATGCAAATACACCTTAAAATGGTCATGATAAAGCCTGGATTTGAAGCCCTGTTCCATAGTCCCTGCTTATGCTACTTATACAGACAGATAAAGCAACTTCAAGAAAACATTAGTCTGCATTTTAACAGGGCTTTAATCATATTAAGCTAACTTCATAAGGCTAACCAAAATCACATCCTTTTTAGCCACAGGGCTTGCTCCCTGTTACTATGAAAGTGGAGTCATTTCCAATATCCCGTAATAGAATATTGTACTTGGCAATATTAAACTAGCTAACCATGCTGCCCAACATATTATAAGCAGTTGGAACAAGGCTCTGCCAACTCCTGTCCTTTTTCCAGGAACTTGCCCCTATACAAGAATCCATAAATTTGTTCAAGTGCATCAGCTGTGATTCAGGGACATCCTAGTACCTGTAATTACAAGAACTACCTCAATGTGCCATAATCATCCCTACTGCTCATTAGCACTGGTGCTTGCTTTTTTGGTGCCACTAATGCTCAGTAAACTAATTGTACTAAACATTAGCACATTAGCATGGGCTTCATCCACCATGCTAATGTGCAGTAGAATTAGTCTACTGTGCTGAAATCATCTTGTGTAGATACACCCAGGGGTATCATATTTATCAGAGCAAAGTCACTCCCTTAAAGCTCAGATTTTACTCTTTAGTTATATCTGTAGAATTTTAAAAATTAAGAAAATTTCATGCTAAATTCTTGCTTATGTTCAGTAGTTAATTTCTGAAGTTCACTCTCTTGACAAATTACATTTTCATATATAATTCATTAATATTTCACCAAATCCATGTGGTTAGATTAAAGCCTTTAGAAGTTTAAAAATGTTTTCAAAACTGAGAAATTATAACAATTGATTCTATTTTTTTGCCACTGAAAAATAACCATTTCTTCTTCTTTTTTTAAAACTTGATTAGAGGAAAAAATTACTCTCAAGCTAGGACCAAATGCCACTCCTCATTAAAAAAGTTTCTGGATGGATTATATAACCTTTAAAAAATAATAATAGGAATGTTTAGAAAATCCCATTATTTTGAACAGAAACATTATGAAGTAGGGGCGTGTGAAGCAGGTTGTATTCCATTCAGATTTGGACTGATTCAGGGGACAGTGATTCAATTTACTGATTCAGATCACTGTCCCAATTTGATTCAGCTGAATCTGAAGATTCTATGCTGATTCAAAGAATCAGTGATTCGGCCATAGACAGAGCTTTATATGTTTTTTCTACATACCTTGAGGTACCAGGCATGGCTCGTGAAAGCTGAGATGGTGGAGTAGGTGGAGCATCCCACAGGAATGCAGGGGGACCCTCCCATGCCCCCCAGGCTCAGCAATCAGCCACAGGGGGACCCCAGATGCCCCCCAGACCCAGGAGGCACCAATCACCAAGCCAGGGGATGAGCAGGGGTCCCCAGCAGGCTCCATGGTGAACCCAGAAGTAGACCAGAAGTACTTCTGGTCCTCTTCCGAGACCACCACCAACCACATGGGGGTGGACCACCCCCACACTCCTGTGGGACACTCCATCCACCCCACCATCTCAGTGTACACGAGCCGAGCCATGCCTGGTACCTTGAGGTATGTAGAATAAACATATAAAGCTGTCTATGGCTGAATTGTCAAATCTCTCCAGATTTCTCTGAATTGAATTGGAGGCTTCCAATTCAATTCAGAGGCTTCCGATTCAATTCAGAGAGATTAATGGGTCTCCTGATTCAATTCAGATTTGGACATTTGGCTGCCGAATTGGTCTGAGTCTCCTCTGAATTGAATCAGCGACTGAAGCTTCCCACAGCCCTACTATGAAGCAAAAAAAGATTCTAAATAATTAGAGATGGACTGACATTATCTAACAAATACTTGGTTTCTTTCCACTTGCCTAAGTATTAATATTACAGAAGTACTTAGGAGAGCTTGGACACGTGACACCATTAACATGTATGCATGATGAAAATGTCACTTTGTGTGGCTTAATAGCATCAGAGTGTACACATGCAAGACTTTTGGAGGTTTTAAATGACTTGGTTAAAAAATTGAAGTGAATCCAGACGTAGTTGAGTTTGCAATGTTGCAAATTGCAACACTGCAGCTGTCACTCAACCCCAGGCCATGAGAGAGGTGGGCAGGCTCTGCAGAAAAAAAGGATTAGGCTCCTTATTGCTTCTGCCTTCAGCAGGCACCAACTGAAGGCAGAAGCTGTGAAGGACCTGAAACTTTTTACTTTTTTGGCAGAATCTACCCACCTCTCCCACATTCAGGGGGTGAGCTGCTGGTGGGCTAAGCAGCCCCTGAGCTGTGGGGGGGCCCTCCATGGCAGCAGTGCCTCCCCAGGGCCACCTGGGTGGACTTCTAGCAGGCTCAGTGCTGTCCCAACTCGGGATCAGGCAAGAGGCTGGGGCCTCTGAGCTGGGGCAGCACCCGGCCCACTAGCAGCTCTAGGATGTGCCACCATTGCAGAGGGAAGAACTGGGTCTCCTGTAGTTCAGGGGCCAATCAGTCTGCCAGCAGCTTGCTCCCCAGCCACAGGGGAGGTGGACAGGCTCTGCCAAAAAAATAATTGGGCCCCTCTCTTCTTGTGCCTTCAGTAAGCACCTGCTGAAGGCAGAAGTGGTGAGGGGCCTGAACCTTTTTTATTTTTTGGTGGAGCCTGCCCATGGATGGGGGGCAAGCTCCCAGCATGCTGAGCAGTCCCTGAGCTGTGGGGGCCCCCAGTCTTCCACTCCACGGTGGCGGTGTCCCTTCCCCAGGATGGGCTGGGTGGGCTGCTAGTGGGCAGGGTGCTACCTCAGCTCGGAGGCAGCACCCCCCTCAATCCTACTGTCCCCTGAGCCTTCCCACTGTAAATCCACTGGGTGCTGCTCCCCAGGAGGGATCAGGGAACAGTTGGTTTGAACTGAATGCTGCCTCTGAGCTGGGGCAGCATCTGGCCCACTAGCAGCCCACCTGTGTGGTCCCAAGGGGTGCCACTCCTGCAGATGGAAGGACTGGGGCCCTCCACAGCTCAGGGGCTGCTTGGTGTCCCAGCAGCTCAACCCTCAGCTCCTGGCAGGCTCTGGCTCTAGCTCTGGCAAAAAATAAAAGGATCAAACTCCTCACCATAACATGATGGAAACATTTAAATGGTGGGGTTCAATTAAAAACCCACTGTTTCAATTTAGGGGGCATAGAATAAAACCTTGGGGATTAAACCCCCATCACATGTCCAAGTGCCCAAGGAGCCCTAGTCATGGAGTAATAATGCATTTTTCCAGGCAGTGTATGACATCTTAGTTATTTTTCATTGTTCATCCTTCATAGGCAGAGACAACCACATGGGGGTGGGGAGGGAAGAAGAGAGAAAAGAAGTGGGAAAGAAACAGGGGGTGAGAAATGAGAAAAGGAGAAAAAAAGGAAAAAGGAGAAGAGAGAAGAAAGAGAAAGGAGTGGGGTGGAGGCTAGGTTGTGTGGCTACATAAGTGACATATAAATCTGATCTTTGCCTTGAACAATGTACTGCAGCAGGGACAGGAAAGTGATGAGGAGCAGGTATGAGAGGTTTTCATTTTCCTGGTCATGTGTTTCTTCATTGCTTTTCCTGTGCATTGCTCTTCAAAGGCCAGTGCTCCATTCTGGATTGATGACCTCCAGGATGGACAGTCACGAGTGATTAGTTCCCACAACTCCAGGTTAATGCTGAAACTCTTTAGGGACACCTTTAGCATGTCCTTGCACTGCTTCTTTGGTGCTCAGTGACAGCGTACTCCATTTGACAGTTCACCATAGAAGATTTCCTTTGGCAGGCAAGTGTCAGCCATTCTTGAAAGTGGGCTGGCTCATCTTAGCTATGCCAGTTTCAGTAGAGTATGAATACTGGGGACAGTGGATCTTCCATGCACCTCAGTGTCTGGAATCTTGTCCTGCCACTTGGTCTTTAGTATCTCTCACAGGCAGCACAGGTGGAAGTGGTTTAGTTTCTTGACATGACACTTGTAGACAGTCCAGGCTTCACAGGCATAAAGGAGGGTTGGGAGAATGATGGCTTTGTATACCTTCAGTTTTATTGACATTCCTATGCCTCTGAGTTCCCAGACCAACTTATGGTGTCTGCCAAAGGCCGCATTAGCTTTCCCTAGTCTTGTGTTGACTTCATCATCAATGTGGATAGCATGGGAGAGCATGCTGCCTAGATAGACAAACTTGTCGACCATTAACAGTTGTTGGTCTTTAACTGAGATGTATGGTTCCTGGGGAACCATACTTGCCATACTTGGCAAGTGCCAAGTGCAGGTTGAAACATCAGTTTGGTCTTCTTCATGTTAATAGTGAGTCCAAAGTTGTTGCAGGCTGATGAGAATAGGTCCATGGACCGTTGCATGTTGGCCTGTGAACCTGTGCATAACGTACAGTTGTCAGCAAAGAGGAAGTTGCAAAGCGTGGCTGTCTGGACTTTGGATCTTGCTCAGAGCCTGCACAGGTTGAAGATGTCTCCATCAAAATAGTATCTGATTCCCATACCAAGGTCATAGTCTTGGAAGGCATCTGACAGCATGACAGAGCATGAACGGCGCATGCCCATGGTGGCTGGGGAGGCATGACTGCACTTGCGGGAGCCCAGCAGCGGTGGCAGGAACTCGGTGGTAGGGAGCAGGGAGCTCCCATGGACACCGCTGGCACTGTTGGTGGCAGGGGAGGCAGGGTAGTGAGCACTGACCACAGATGTCCACAGGGGTGGTGAGTGGCGACCGCCTGCAGGCACCGCCAACAGTGTTGGAGGTGTCTTTTTGCAGGGGATGCACTGCCACATGCAGGGGGTGCATGTGCTCTCAGGCAGTAGGTCATTTAGATGGTCTGTCAGCTGGTTGAGGAAGATTCTTACAAGTATCTTGCTGGCAGTTGAGAGGATGGAGATGCCCCTGTGGTTGTCACAGAAGTTGAGATTTCCCTTCCTCTTGTAGAGGTGGATGATGGAGCATCCTTGAATTCTTGAGAGACTACCTCCTGTGCCTGCATACTGCAGGAGATCTTGGTTAGTTTCTCTGTGAGGTTGTGAGGTTGTGACCACCTGATTTGTAGACCTCTGCTGGAATTGCATAGGTTCTAGGAGCTTTGCTGCTAGACATTTGTTGTGTGGGCTTTTGGATTTCCATAATTATAGGTGGAGCTTCAAGCGAGGTGTTGACAGCAATTTGAGGCAGCTTGTGTATGGTATCCATGTTGATGGAGGAGATCCAATTGGGGATGGTGCTGAAGTGTTCAGCCCATCTCTGGAGGGCCTTGTCAGCAGACAGCAGAGGGGAAGATCTGAGGACCCACAAACCATAGACAGCCTTCGGGGCATTGAAGAACTTCACATTGTTTCAGGCAGCATAGTACTGGATCTCGTCTGCTTTGTTCTTCAGCCATGTGTCCTGCATCCCTTGCAACTTGCTTTGAATGGTCTTCCATATCAAGCTGTAGGTGCATTGTGCTGATGTGGACTTTTCATAATGGTAGGCTCTGTGGAGACATTGTTTCTCTTCCAGCAGCTGTTGTATCTCCTTGTCATTTTCATCAAACCAGACTTGGTGTCTGCAGATGCTTGGTCCCAGGGTCTCAAGAGCTGGAGAATGTATAGCTTTCATCGACCCACTTTCAGTTGGATTTGATGGGGCCAGAATAGATCAGTGTAGTGTGAAGCTGTTCTTTCAGATGGTGCACAAAAGCCTGGTGCTCTCGCTTATCAGCCCTGCAGTGTTGAGCTCCTTGGGTCCACTTCATCCTTGTGGACACTGTCTGGTTTGAATACTGATCTTTGGTGAGGAGATGATGAGTCGATGATCAGTCCAGCATTCAGCACCACATATTGCTTTGGTTACATGGACATTGTGTCTGTCCCTCCTTCAGACATAGTCAATAAGATGCCAATGCTTGGAGCGAGGGTGTATCCATGATGTCCTCTTCCAGTTGGGGAGACAGAACACAGTGTTAGTAACCAGGAGCTTGAGTTCAGCACATAGTCTGAGCAGGAGAAGACCATTGCTATTGAGGCTTCCAAACCTGTGCTTCCTGATGACACCATCCCATACTTGGCAGTCAGAGCCAATCCTAATGTTGAAGTTGCCAAGGAGGATGAGATGGTCAGACTTCAGTACAGCAGTGATCACAGAGTGAAGGTAATCATAGAACTGGTTCTTGACTTTGCTGGAGTTGGTCATGGTAGGGGCATACACACTGATGATAGTGATGGACTTTTTGCCAAGCAGGGGGAGCTTGAGCACCATCTGTCAGTCATTCACTCCTTTGGGCAGGTAGGTCAGCTTCTTGATGAGGCAGTTTTGTATAGCAAAGCTGACACCTGCTTCCCATTTGGCTTTGCTGCCATGACCACTCCAGAAAAATGTATAACCAGCTTTTCCTTCTGTGAGTTGCCCTTCATCGGGTAAGCGAGTCTTGCTCAGGGCAGCAATATGGATGTTGTGTATGCCCAGTTCTTTCCTAATGAGGGTAGTTCTCCTTTCAGGTCTGTTGGTGTTTTTGTCAGTCAATGTATGTACATTCCACACACCCAGCTTACTCAGATTGATTTCTTTCCTTTTCAACCACTGTAGTGGGACCCCTGCCAGCCGTGGTATGGTGGCCACAATGAGGTGAAGCAGTCAATGTTTGGGGCACCTTTTCTAGCCCCTTCCTCATTCTAGGAGGTGAGCAGTGCAGTTCTGAATAGGGCTGCTCATTCATTCAGGGGGCTGCTGAGTTCTACTGCTGCTTCTGTCCAATAGAAAGTGACCCAAAGCCCTGAGCCCCCTGTGTGCAGGTTTGTGGCTACAGCTTCCAGTGTGTCCACACCTGCTGCTTCATTGCTGGCCTATCACCACAGGCCTTGTGCTGGATATGAGTTGCCCAGGATTTAGATTTAAGTGAGGAAGAGTTGCACAGCGTCTGCTTCACTCTCTCGTCTGAGTCTCGTCTGAGCCAGCCTCCCCCCCTCCCCCCCCACTTCAACCTCCACTGTTGCTGGAGATTGGTCCAGATGCAGTGGATGATCAGGATGTCTTTTGTGAGTTGTCCTGATCTGTGCGATCCACAGTGTGTTGCTGTACCACCTTCATGATCATTGGAGCATACAAGGGTCTTGTCTGCCCAGTCAGTCAGAGTCAGGCTTTACATGCAGGGATAAGCATGTATCTATCTCCCCAGAGGTCTAAGACCAACCAGGTACCCTCACCTGGTTTGGCCTGCCCATTGAGGCAGTTTACCAGGGTGTGGCTGCTGCCGCATACAGACAACTACTTGGAGTCACAAGTGAGAGTTGAGTGCTGGTGAGGACCAACAGAGGAAGAATCACTCAGGTGAGTGTGACATACACTTTCTCTGGAAGTGCTACCTCTCCCAGACACCCCTCTTACAATCAGAATACAAAACAAGGGACAACAGAGCGATATGGTACTAAGAAATAATGAACAGCATGGGTGGATCCAGGGGGGTGCCATCATACTCCTCTTTGATTCCTGCTCCATCCAAACTTTAAAACCCACCGCCTCATAGGGGCAGAGATATTTTTATTCAGCAGTGCTCATGGAGTGAATTGACTTCAAGGTTTATTATAATCTACCTGATTCTTGCTAATTTCTCTTCACTCCACAAGTGTTAATGACCCTCTCATTTTTAATGATCTTGTTGTTTCATTAAACAAGCTATCCCTTCTTCTGCAATTTTACTGTCTGTCAGCTATTCATAGTAGTATCTCTCTTCTATTTCACATCTCTTCAGGCTGTTTTTAGTTTTAGCTAAAACATTAACTTAAGTATGGTAATATTAATTCAGGTGAACTTTAATTCTGGTGTGGCAGTGACTGACAGTAAAGTGTTGGAGACATTGGCAAGGTGCTCAAGAAGGCTAGATTTTGCTTTACAAATCTGAATAAGAGATATACATTTAACTATAATGACTACAGGACTAATAAAACAATATTTTTAGATTATTTTGCCAAGTTTTTTATGTTTTTTTAAACTTAATATATAATCTAGCAAATTAGAGCACATTCCCATAAAGTTGTATTATTTTGTTGTGGTCTTAAACCAAATAACATAGTGGTGGGCCCCTAGCATATTAAGAAATCTTGTAGTTTCTCTTAAATTGGAGAAAAAAGATATGATGTGTTATATGTGATGATGTACCACATCACCTGCACTCTCCTCTTCAAAATCCAAGATCCTTCACTGATGAGACAAACAGCTTAGGTGATCTTTGATGTGTTAGAGAAGGGATAGCCAGTGGACAGATGGCCACTGGTCATTGCTAGAGAGAAGGATGTTGTGGTAATTGATATTCAAGCAGATAAGGACTTAGATCAAGGGTATAATTGTGTTCATAGAAAGGAAAGACTGTATATGAAGATTGATTTATATTCCAGTTACTTCTTTGTCTCTAACGTAGTGCAGACATATCTGAGCTAGTCATACAGTAGCTGGCTAAGATAGAGGAGGCTCTGTAGCCGTGGTAGATTCATGGAGTTCGATGTGGGCTCTTTTAGACATCCCAGCCACAGGAACCCCAGTATCAGGAAAAAGTTGCACATATGGGGCACCTATACATGAGCGCAGAGGCTGCTCTGATGTGCTGGAATTCCTCCTGTGTCTCCTGTATCACTGTCCCCATGCTTAAAAATGGTGGTGGATGCACTTGAACTAAAGCTCATTGAACAAGCTTTAGTTCAAGTGCCCCTGCTGCCATTTTTAAGTGTGGGGACAGTGATACAGGAGACGTGACAGCGCTTTAATTAGAGCGGCTCTTGGAGCTGCTCTAATTAAAGCAACCCCCAACCCCCAGAGCACATGTAAAAACCCATCCTTTTTAGATGTTTAACAGGTCCCAGGATCAAGGAGAGGCTCCCCTATCCCAGTGTCCAGCAGGAAGCCCATGAGTTTGCAAGGTGCCAGGTGCAGGGAATCAATCAACTCCACCATCCAGTACTTGCAAAACCATGCCCCAGGCTCGCTGCTGGCAGTGGCACAATTGGCATCTGATCCTGAGCCCAACAATCATGTCTCCTGCCATGCACATACTGGAATCAGGAATTAGAGCCCATCATGCCATTAACTGGATGTCTGCCAACCCCCTCAGAGGTGACTATCATTTGTCATCTAGCCTAGGTAGGGAAGAATGGCATAGAGCAGTTTTACTTTCTGTGTTTTTTACTGGGAATTCCAAATATAGTTCAAAGTACAAGATTAAGGAGAATAACTGAACTGGGTACTTTAATGTGTATTATAAAAACAAGGCAGTATTTCTTCTACATTTTTAAAGCAATGTAAGAAAATGAAATACAGTTCTCATTAAAATCAACAAAAATTACATGACTATCAGCACACCCAGAAAAATCTTTTCCTAAGTCATTCAGTAATCTTTACTAAGTGCTTTATACCAGGTATATAGAGTAGTTTTAATGCATCATGCTCCTTATATACTTAATACCACTTGTTCCTTTGAGAATGCTTTACCTACCTTACCTGGGACTTTGATAAATATTTATAGACATTTAAAAGAAGTGTGCCTTAGCTGACATACATCAGCATATTAAAAAGAATCACCTCTCCCTGCCTTTCCAGCATGTTACCATATATTTCATTTCCATAAGCATCCAGATGCTCTCTTTCTCGAAAGCAGCTAAAAGATTCATTAGAGAACTCTTCCCCTTAATAACTCCAATTCCTTTCTTTCACTTATCTAATTCTTTACACTTGCCATCATCCACTCTTCCTGATTGACTTGATGTGGTAATTAGAGCTTCTGAAAGGCCTTCATTGTTGAGGAAGTACAGGCAGCATTTTTCTGAATATAAAATCTGTTTCTCATTTTAGCACCTACGTGCCTGTCACTACCTAGCTTCCATAGAAAACAGTAAAACTGGGTCATTATTTTAATAGCAGCCATGTTGGTAATAACTGATATAGTGAAAGCTGAAAATCAGTTTCCAGTATCATTCCCATGTTTTCATTCATTCATAAACTTTGGAAACTCTGTTCTTGGAATGAAATATTCATCATCTCTGAACACAAGTGTTTTCTGTGAATAACATTAATAAAATGTACTTGTTAAAACTTCAAGCACAATTGGGTAAATCCAAGCCTTCTATGCCCCTGTTAACTCATGTTTCAAATTCATTCCAAAATAGAAGATCATCGCATTGGGCATTTATAGATGTGCTCTGGGAGTGGGGTCAGGGTGCTTTAATTAGAGTGGCTACAAGATGCCTGCAGTGTCTTGTATATCAGCATCCCCACATTGAAAAATGGCAGTCGGGGCACTGTAACTAAAGCTCATCGAACAAGCTTTAGTTAAAACATCCCTGCCTCCATTTTTCAGTGTGGGGATGCTAATATATGAGATGTTGGAGTCTGCAGGAGTGCAGTAATTACCACACTCCAGCAGACTCCATTAATTGAATCTGCTTCAATGCGCTGTAATTACAGCACATTGGAGCAGCCTTGCTGCACATATATAGGCACCCACCTGCAGGTCCTACAGGTATCTGAGCCAGTCTGCTTTATCAATTAGCAAACATCTAGGAGAGTATTTCTTTCCATTATACCTGAGTAGCAATGTGAGGACATGAGGTATAAAAAATAAATGGGAAAACCTAAGTGGTTCATGATATTAAGATATGAAGTTAATCAAGATATGAAACTAGTAATTTCATTTGTTCTTCCAAGAAGATTAAGTTTTAGAAGATTCCAAAATGTGTCCTGGGTTATTAAGTAGAAGGCAAGGTAAATTTGAGTCCAACTTTAATTTATTTTTCTTTTTAAGTTCCAGGTGCCAAATACTTCTAGGACACCACTTTGGACTTCTGTATCCAATATTCTTGAGACCTAATTGTTGTCAAGTGGTGTACCTGCATCTACATTTAGTGGTATATGGGTTTACTGCACAGTAAACCCACCCTGGGCAAGCATCTACACACATGGCCATTTGGGAGCAGATTTGCTCCTCACGGCACTAGCCTGCTCCTGGCTTCCTCTGTGCCACCTGCCTGCAGCTGCCTGTGGCCAGGGGCCCTCTTTAAAAGCCAGCCCTAAGCAGTGCTCCCTGGACATGTGCATTTCTGGCACAGAGAAGTCTACAGTGTGCTGGTACAGCTCTCTCTGGCTCTGTCACCAGAGCCTGTGCCCACCATGCAATGGCTGCTCCACCCCCAGGTCCCAGGAGCCACAACCCATGCCCTGGACTCCTGCTTGCCATCCTGCTCACAGTGCTTTGCTCCCATGGTCAGTCACCTGGCCCAGGTCAGTCTCTGCCCTGCCTGTCCCCCTATGCAACGCAGCTGTGTGGCCAGGATCACCACTATGTCTGAGGTTCCCTGCCACTGCACTGATGCCACTCAGCCCCTGAGCCCCCCTCCTATACCCAGCTGCTGCCACCCAGAACCTGACAGGGACACCAACAACATGCATATGGATGCTGCCACTTGTGTTCTCCATGAACTCCTGGGGCTCCAGCCCCACCACCTGTAGGCCCATCTGGCCAGCCAGAACTGTGCATCATCTAGAGCACCTGGGATGACAAGTAATGGCTGGAGTCCTTTCAAGTCATCACCATCTAGGACAGCAGCTCCCAGCCTCACATCATGACCCAAATGAGTGTTATGGGGAAAATGCCAGTGGCACCACACACAAAGAACAGGCTGCACCATATGCTGGGATCTCCCCTGCCCCTGGGCCACCACCACCACTGCATTTCACTCCCAGCAGTGAGTTGCAACAAAAAAAGGTTGGGAACCACTGATCTAGGAGATCCTCAACAAGCTCCACCCACACCTGGAGCAGCAATCCACCATCATGTGGCTGCCCCTCCCTGTGGAGACCTGTCTGGCCATCACCCTGCTCAAGTTGGCCATGCCCACAAGCTTGAACTACATTGGCCACTTCTTCAGCGTAGGCAAGGTGATCACCGGGGAGGCCACCCTGGAGATCTGCAGCATCCTCCAGGATGTGCTGGGGTGCATCATGCTCTCGGTCCATGACTCCTGGAGGTAGTGGCAAGGGTCTGTGCCCTGGGCTTCCCTCAGTGCATTGGGACCCTGGATGGAACTCACATTTCCATCACCTGCCTGCCCCATGGGGACTTCCTCTCCTACAACTGGCAGGGTATTCACTCCATCATGCTGCAGGCCATTGTCAACCACCAGGTCATCAGCACCTTCACCAAATGAGTGCTGACAGATCAGGCATCACCTATGATGCCCATGTCTTCCACAATTTCACCCTGCCAGCCATGATGGAGAGTGGGTGCTTCAAACCAGAGATGCCAGACCTCCAGCTGGGCAAGGTGATGGTCCCACCCCTCCTTATTGGGGACCCTGGTTACCTGCTCCTCCCCTGGCTTATTTGGCCCTATACCAGACAGCTGGACTTCCACCAGGTGCATTTCAACAGATGTCTGGGCCATACCTCTGTGCGCTGGTGGAGTGAGCCTTTGGCTTTCTGAAGGGTTGCTGGTGAACCCTCACCACCCACGTCTAGGTCACAGAGGCCAACATCCTCCAGGTCTGTGTTCTGAATAACATCTGTGAGGCTCTGGGGGAGCTCTTCTGTGAGGGGTGGGTGGGGGAGGTGCAGCTGGCGGAGGATGCCTGGCACTGGGAGTGCCAGCTACAGTGGCAGTGACAGCGATGGGCTTCCCACACTGAGGCCAGGCAAGCCACACACCTGGCAGCAGCACCATGGCACTGAGTGCAAGAGGCGCTGGCAGACCACCTGTTCCTGCACTTTCCATTGGACAGGCAACCATGGACCCCAGCCTCACCAAGCACCCCCAGCACCACGTGCACTGTGGACAGTTTTCTGAAAAGCACTTTCTTCCCCTTCACAAACACAGACCCTGTCCCTCACTCCATCCTGAACAGCGGACCTCCTCCCTGCACCCTCCCTAACAGTAGATTCCATCCCCAGTTCTCCCAACCCACATAGCTCCTCCCCCCTGACCCACACAGCCCCACCATCAACCATCCTACCCACCATCAATAAAGCACCCTCTTCCCCATTCAGACTTCCCCATGCACCCTCATCCCTGTGCAGAGACAGTGTGCTCTGTGTGCCCTCCTGGGTTGGGAACAGTGGGTTCAGGAGCCTATAGGGTGGAGCCCAGGGACAGGTACCCAGAACCTCAACTTGTGGCTGCACAACTGCAAGTATGCACTCCATTGTGAGGCTAGCAGATAAGGAGTTTTCCCAGGGGTGGCCACTGCTTTACCAGTGTGGACAGTCCCCCCTTCTGCAGCCAGCAGTGAGGGTCAGCAGGGACTACACACACTGCTGGTTCAACTGTGGGCAACTCCTGCTCTGGGGTGGCATGGAACTGGGGCAAGCAGTGGATGTGAGCCCAGGCAGGGGTGCTGGCTGGTGGGGGACCCAAGGCAGGTGCTGGGGTAGGAGAATCTGGCCACTGGAGATGCCACTGCACCTCAACCAAAGACTACTGAGGGCTTGTGGCTGGGTGGTGGGTGGGTGCCAGGGGGCAGGTGGGGCTACAGCCATGGTCAGGGCAGCAGGCAGGATGAAGATGACCGTCATGGCCATGATGGTGTTCAGCACCCAGCAATCCTCCTTGGTGGCTCCACTGCCCTGGCCACTATGGCAGCCTGCTGCTTCTGGGCCTCCACTATCCTCTCAAGGAGGGTGATGTACCACTCTTGAGGACCAGGAACCTGTCTCAGAACACCGGGTCTGCCTGGGCCCACTCTAGCTTGTACATGACCCTCTCCCACTTGTATGTAATTTACTTTGTGTGCCAGGACATAAGTCCACTGGCCATTCCTCCTCCACAATGATTAGCCAGTCCAGCAACAGGGTCTGGTCCTGGGTCCACCACTGCCAGAGCCATTGCATACAGAAAGTCCTGGCTGAGGCTGGTGGTGACCCTGAAGGCATACCCCGTTGCACAATTGGTGCCTCACCCCTGTGTCCAGCTGCTGGATTTGAAGAGCCAGAACAAAGAAGCTGTTTGAGAGACTTTGCATTTTTGGTGAGATAATGTACACTATACCAGGGGGCTGTTTGCTGCCCAGCTTAAAATCAGGGGTCATGCATGCACAGAATGCCCAGGGACCATACTAAGTTGTCTGGGCAGGCCCTGGCACAGGTAGCTTCTGGTCAAGCCTTCCATCCCCACTCTGCAGGAGTAGGTGGGCTACTGGGTGCTTGCTGCAGGAGGCCTGCATTCCCCACCCCCTTTCCAGGCTGGAACAGGCCTGGCTCCTGATAGCACTTGCTGTGGGTGGTCCAGACCCATTCCTCCCTTCTCCTCCTGTAGGTGAGGCTGTCTCCTCCATTATTACCAGGCCCACAGTGCCTGTGCTCAGGGGATGCAGTGCTGGTGGCATCCCTGCCCTTCCCCCAGGGGGTCTCTTCAGAGAGATGCCCTGGGACAGGCCTCCCCATGTGTCCCTGTAACAGGGGGCTTGAGCCAAGCCCCTGTTACTAAGGATGAAACTCAAGGTGAAACCAGATCACAGGTGAATAAGGGGGCTAAGGCACACACCCTGGGAGCAGGTAAAGACTTAATGACCACTACCAGACATAAAAGGCACTAAATGTTGCCCTTGGGCACTGGAAGAAGAAAGAGGGGAAGAAACTATTGTCGGCAGGAGCACCCAAGGATTGGGAGACACCACACATGAAAAAAAGAAGACGGTCCTTCGCTGATGAGACAGGGGAATAGGGTGGGGAAACCCTTACCTCTAGGATAAATGACAGCTGGCAGGACCTTGGGGTGGTGGGAACCACGATCTCTGGTAGCTCTCCACCGGGACTGATGAGAGGCACCCAATGGTGGCACATGAGTAGTGCTCAGAGAGAGCAAGACAGAATCCCTACTGAGATGACAGGGCCAGCAGCCAGTCATGCAGACCTCCTGAAGAGAGGCATGACATCAGGGACCATGCCTGAAGAGGTAACCGGCATCACTGGACTTACAGAGAATCCCCTCAGCCGGCAGCTGAGTGGCAGGGAAACCTTAATTGACTCAACTGGCGAGTCCACCGCCCCGGCTAATGAGATAATTAGCGTGGTGATACTTCTTTGTTTAAATAAATACTTACACTGGTGAAAGCAGCCTACTGGGTGGTCTGGCATATTTTATCCTTCCTCTCAGGGATTAACATTATTTCATTTTCCATCTTCTTAATTGTGGCAGGTGAGTACTGAGGAAAGAGGGGGCAGATGGCAGACACACTCTCCCATAGTTCCCTATGCCCTAAGCATGCCCCTGGTGATAGTGTCCCAGTTGCTCTGTGATGAGCTGTTTGTGTGGACTGAGGGGTATCTGACCCACTATGCCTTGCTGCTGAGCTTCAATGGTGTGGTAGGCAAGCCTGTGCTTCCCCACATTGTTTGCCACTGTCTGGATGGCTACCTGTGCCTATGCCATGTGTCCCTGCCCTGCACAGCTGAGGATGACATCACTGCCAGCATCGATACATTTCTCTGCATGTGAGAGGCCCATGCATGTCTTACTGAGGGGGCACTTGCTGCTCAGTAAAGTTTTGCACTACCTCTCACCTCCCTGAGTACTGTTGGGGAGAACTCTGGGAGCTCTCAGTTAGGCCAGACAGGGGCAGGGGAAGAGGTGGAGGTGGAGGTAGAGGTGGAAGAAGGGAGGTGAGGGGAGGGAAGGGCACTTCTCCCAGTGTGGGGCTTACTAGGTGGATGTGGCAGGTGTGCCCTTTGGCCCAAGTCTGTCCCCACTGCCAGTGATGATGTGCAGCTTGTGGCAGTGTCCTGGGGAGCAGGGGTGCAGAGCCTGGCTGGCCAAGCAGGGGCCCCCCTGGGGAAGAGATGGAGCTTGTGAGGGTGAGTGGTGCCACCCCTGGACTGGTTTCCTGAGCTGGGTGTGCATCCAGAGCTGGTAAGGCACTGGCCCAGGCTTATGGAGCTGCTGGATGGTGTCAGGGGTGGGGACAACAACAGGATTGGCTCCTGGGGCCCCATGGGGCCCTCCTCCTCTGATGTCTCATTGTTGTTGCCAGGCTGTGGTGGAGGCTCTGGCAAGCTGCCTGTGCTGGAGAACATAGTGCAGCTCCACCCAAGGTCCCAGGGCATGAGAATGTGGTCCAATTGTCACATAACGGGCATGGTCCTGCAGGCAGCCCCCGATCAGTGGCTGTGGTCACTCATGCTGATCCAGTGTGCCTGCAGGGCCTTGACTTTTAGGCAGCACTGACTGGTCATACCCATGCTTCTGCATGCAGGTCCCCACAGATGTCCACGTTGGAGTGCCCACGCCAGGCAAATGATCTCTGGATCTTGGCCTCACCCTACAGTGCAACAAGGTCTTCAGTCTTATCCTGTGACTAGTAATGCCCCTGGGATGTGGTGTGTGGTGTCAGGGATGACACCAGTGTGACTCCCTCAATGGCCCTCAGGGGCTGCAGGTGAGAGTCCAGGCCTGGGCACATGCCTGCAGTGCACAGTGCAGAAGTATAGTTCAGGGCAGACAGGCAGGCAGTGGGGCATGGTTGGGGGCCAGTGCCAGGGTCTGGGCAGGGTGCTGCAGCTGGCCCAGGGCCTCTGCTCTGGGACCAGTGGCCAGAGGCAGGCAGCATGTGGCACAGGCCCCCAGGGTCACCGCAGAGTTTTAATGGCCAGGCTGGGGTAGGCAAAGAGCCACCCCAGCCCTGGGGCTGGAGAAGCTCCAAGCCCCATGGCACTGGGGCTAGCCTGAGGTGGCCCTGGTGGTGGGGGTGGCCAGGAGAAAATTTGCTCCCAGTTGTTCTCTTCACAAGCACTACTGTGCAGTTACTACAGCACAGGTAATTTGCTACCTTTATTTGCATACCTGTTAATTTGCAGGTAGCAAATTAACTGCACAGTAGACTAATTTACTGTGCAGTAAGTGCCTGCATATGTAGACAGTGATGCTTTACTGTGCAGTCAATTAGTCAACTGAGCAGTAAAGCACCTCATGTAGATGCATCCACTGACCATAATATGCTGAAACTGATCAGGACTTGCAGGAAAACAAGAATGTGAGCACATGAATGTGTGAGGGCTTTCTCCCTTTCTTAGGGAAGGTGAGTAACCCACAGGTTACACGCCAAGGTAAAACTACCAGTATATCTTTTTTTTATTGGAAAGGAAAAGAACAAACCGTACACGCTAACTTAATAAGGAAGAAGTAAACAGCACACGTTAAATCAATATCAAAAGCTGTCAAGTTGTAAGCGCATTGGGCTAGAGGAAAGGCACTTCCCACCTTGCTCTAAGTTATTACCTGATGAGTTTTGGGAACTCCACCCTGCATCCAGGGTGGCAAGACTACCTCCTTTATCGGGCCCTTAGCCTTGTTCTCCTAAGCAGTTTAACCTTGGGCCTAGTTCTCATAACCTTTATACACTTATTCCCCCTATTTCCTTTGGATCCTCCAATCACACAACAGCTTCAAGTCCTATCACCTTTTACGGGTTAGAGCAAAGTTTTGCCACATGCTGCAAAGCAGGGTCACTTTGGGCCATGCCGCAGTTCCCCTTTTCTAAAGGCGTTATTTCAGGGGGCTTTTCAGAGCTGTTAGGTCATGCAAGAGCAGTTCCCCTTTTTAATGTTAGCAAGTCAGAAGATACATTAGTCATTATCCCATGGCCTCCAGGTTCCGCAACATCCCTTTGGGGTGTCAGCTTGGCCTCCTCCCAGAAGCCTCTTTAGGACAGGCCTCACAATCCCTCCCTGACCAGTTGCATCTGCATATATTTGCAGGGTTACATAGCCATTAACGTAATTCATCAGGCCCTTTACCTGCCAATACACCCTTCAGGCATAACAGGTAAGCGTGCACATTAAAAAGCATAGAACAACAATATGCAGCAAAATGGTAACTATGGGATATAATGCAAAGTTTATCAACCCTGTTTAAATGGGGCTATAACCTAGGAAGATATCGTACCAATGGTGTCCGGACACCAACTTCAATTTTGCTGTTAATTTTAGGAGTTTTTCCTTCTGTTGTATTATATGCAAGCTTGCTTGTTTTTTTGGTTTTTTATTTAAAGCAGTAGCATAGCTATTAATTATCTTCTCTAATTACCCCAATTGCTGGTGGACCGCCTCCCAGGAAGGGCCTAATGACATTGTCCAATTTACTGGGAAGATTTTTTTGCCAAGGCTAATGATTGGGAATAAGTAGGTTGTGCATAGATATGCCCCCCACTTTTTACAGCAGTTGCATTACAACAGCATTTTTTAACAGGGGCCTGGGAGACATTCTCATCATTTCAGGTAACTGGGGTTACTGAAGCAACACATAGACACTCAATGGCATTGTTAACTACTACCGTCATTTGGTTAAAGATCCCATCCAGTACATAATTTCCTACACTTTTCAGGTGTAAATGACAGGGATTCATCAGGAAGTTTTTATGGTAGCACATCCACTCATGCCGTTCCTATTGTTCACACCCCCTAGGGTCTAAGAGTTGTCTGGACTGAGTCACCCACTTGGCAGGGGATTTGGGGACCCAAACCTTTCTCGCCAATACTATGGGGATTGGGACATACTCATAGAGAGGCTAGGTTTTGGTTTCTACTTCTACTGATCTCACATGAATATACCCCCTTAAGGGTGTTTTTATCCCAGAGGAAATAACTTCCGCAAAAAGGGACTTGCATTTTGGGCACCATTCTGTATAAGAGCTGGATATAATGGCTGGGTCCTCGGACTTGATCCAAAGTGCTTGTCTCTCATATTGGTGTAATACAAAAGTTTGCATTGTAACACAAGATATGGCAGAACTTGTCTCGTTTGCTAGGTCCCACATCCCTTCTAACATGGAATGCATAATGGTATGCAACTGCCTGAGTGGCTGTACTGCCACCGTTATGGTTTTAACATGGTTCTCCTGGTATTTTGCGTTAGCCACTAGTTGACCCTCTAATGCTTGTCAGGTGAGTTATCCCATCCTAACAAGTTTGTTTCTTACAACTTCTATATCCATTTGATTTAATGCTGTTTTAGCACTCCCTAAGGAACCCAGGACAGTTGCTGCATCTTTGCGGAATTTCCTATGTAAACCGGGACTCCCTTGCCAAGCAGACAGGATAGGCTATGCCCACTTGCAGCACCACAGGTGTACCCGGGTGACATTAGTTTCCCACTGCAGGAATACGAACCTTTTTAGGAACAGTGAAGGGAACGCTACAAAGAGATTTCTGGTTTCCGGGACTCTAGCCCCCATAACAGTGGGAATCTTTTCTGGATAGGTGAGCTCCACTGAAATCCAGAATGAGATAATCCCTCCATTTTGCAACCCTTGTTTCTGCCCTGCATTTAGCAGGGGGGCTTTTGGCCTGTCCCCACACAAAGCCTCCCATACCTCTGCAGGGATGGGATGCCTTTTGGGCTTACAATCTGTTATCAATCCTGTGATACCGGAAAACACCAGCACAAAGTTCATTCAGAGTCCATTGCACACGGCATGCTCATAAGTGCCTTCCGCGTGGTCACATGTGCCCTCCATTCCAGGGGGCCAAAATTCCTTGATCTCTGTGATGTATTCATCATCATGGGCCAATAAAGACCAATTGGTGCCCGGGGCCACAGTCACCTTGTAATGGAACGTAATGTTCTCCGTAGGGTCTGATACATGCACTCCCTGGTGGGTGGCTCCCCACAGCTGCGCTCCTTTTGCCTTTGTGGTGTTGATCCATGCACACTAGTGCGCTTCATATGGGCTACGGGTGGTAGCTGCCAGTTGCCAGCTTTGGAGATTACTGGAATTCCAGGTGCAAAGTAGGAGCACCTCAGACACATACCCTTGGTGAGCCATGGGAGAGCAAGAAATATTGGACCACGTAGCCTTCAGCAGCTGCACCTGGATGGTTGACTTCCAATAGCCAGGGTAGAAAATGGCACCACCAGTCCAAATCGGTCCTATCAGCAACAGTACCTCAGCCCTCCTGGTGTCTTCTGAAAAACAGCTGTTTGATTAGCAGGAATCCAATATTTGCCGGCAGGGGTTCCTACCAACACTGTGTTCCCCTGCCCGCATGCCAAGACTAAGCCCTCTTGCTCTCTCCTTTGTCCAGGCCAGGAGGTAAACTTCACTTTGATCCCTAACGGAGGTCAGAGGGAGTGGCCTTGATCTCCCTGCTCCAGACCCGACTCCGCCTCTTCTTCCCACCAAAACCTCGGAGGCCGACCCATCATTTGGGCGAAAGGGCCACTTCCCCCGCCCCCCCCCCCATGTCTGCAAGGTCTGTAATACCCAAGGAATTTGTTGGACCCATCCCCTTTCAAAAACCTCTTGTGCAATTCCCAATTTTCTTTTTATCTCCTGGTTCAAACGCTCTACTTTTCCCTGATCTTGCAGATGATAAGGGATGCCAAATCGATGTTCTACCTTTGCCTTTTCGCACCGTTGTCTCACTGCCGAGTTTTTGAAATTGGACCCATTGTTTGTCTTCAACCAGCGTGGTTTCCCAAAACGGGCTTCTATTTCCCTCAAGGCTTGTACTACCATCTCCCCAGTGGCTTCTGCGGTAGGCCATACTTCTGGCCAGTCCGTGGCTACATCACCACCACCAATATATACTTTTTTCCTTCTCTCATTTTTAAAGGTTCTATAAAATCCATCTGCCACTTCTCCCCTGGTTTCAAAACCCAAACGTCTACCTGCCCTTTCCCTGGGTATGGGGATTGCCAATGAGTGCTGCAGGCAGGGCATTCCTCTAGGGCTTGTTGCACTTCCAATTCTGTCTCCCTCCCACCCTGCTGTCGGAGCCTTCTCTGCATCACTTTTCCTCCTTTATGTGCAAATGCATGGGCTGCCTGTGCTATTTCTAGAGAGCTGATGCTAGAGGAGTGAGTCAGCGAGTCTGCCCTAGCATTTGCAGGGGCTTCGGGAGAATCATCTTTTTGGTGTTCAGCCACATGTTCAATGGCCACTTTAATCTGGCGGCTCATCTCCCAGATATGTTGCCAAATTTTCATTCACCAGACAGGTCTGCCTTTCATGTGCCATCCAGCCTTTTCCAATAGGGGATCCATTCGGTGGCCCCTTTTGCACATACCCAACTAGCTGTATACACCCTTACTTCCTTCCAACCTTGCCTGATCCCATAAGCAATTGCCTCTTCTACAGCTTTCAATTTAGCTAGTTGGGCTCTCCCTTTTACTTTGCCCTTCTCAAATTTTTCCGAGAAGAGGCAGTACCAAGCTGAAGTTCCTGTTGGACCATCTGCTGCTCCGTCAGTAAATAGAGCGTGAGGATCGGCAGGGTCCAAAGTGTCAGCACAGGTTATAGGGCTTATGGCCTCTCCTTCTACAGGGGTTTCTAACCATGAGAGCACAGGGTTTTTCAACATTCCCCCTGCCTCCCAATGCGGTTAACCAGCCAGCTGCAAACTTCACTTTAGCCACCGGGTTTGGTGAGGAGACCCTGCAGGTGGACCTTTTCTTAAGGCAGTCAAAATTCCAGGCCGTGCTCGAATCTTTAAAGGGGCATCTCCCACCAGCCTCTCTCCCTTTTCAAGCCCAAAAACCACTGCTAGCATTTTCTTTTGCAATGGTTTGTAGCGAGTCTCTATATTGGATAGCACCAGACTCCAAGCCCACAACAACTCCCAATTCTCCCATCCTTGTGGACTTCATTGGTATAACACTGCACTGATGGTGTCCCCCCGAACTTCTGTCTCCAGATACTTAGGAGTGCTGGGGTCCAGAGGGAATAGGGAAGGGCTTTCTAATATAGCTTGCAGCATTTCTTGGTGAAGTCCCTGTTCTTCCTCTCTCCATACCCACAATTCATCTTTGACCTTCAGTGCCTGATAGAGCAGGTGTGCCAGGGCTGCAAAGTCAGGTACTGCCACCTGACACCTTCCCATTAACCCCAACTGGGACTGTAGCTCTTTCTGGGTGTGGGATGGGGGAAGCTGGGTTAATGCCTCCTTGGTTTGCTCTAGGATTCCCAGGCCTTGTGTATTAAATTACATATCCAGGTACCTTACTGAGTGCTGCACCCATTGGACCTTCTTTTGGCCCACCCAAAACCCTGTTGCTCTTAAAACTTGTAGTACCTTGTGGGAGGTATCAGCACACTCCCCGGGGTTGTTTGCCCAAATTAATATGTCATCTACATAACTTTGAACCTGTAGCTGGGATTCAAGTGCCTTACGCAACTGTTGATGTGCTAATATCGGTGAGTTGCACCAGCCCTGGGGCAGGCGCAACGGCCAATACTGTTTTCTTTTGAACATGAAGGTTAATATGTCTCGGTCACTTTCCCACACTGGAATTGCCCAGAAACAGTTTGAGATGTCAATCACAGTGAAACAGGAAGCACCTGCTTTTTGGGCTGCATTCCACATCTCAGGTAGGGTGCTGACCACCGGGCCTAATTTTTTTGTCCTTTTGTTTACTTCCCGATAATCTATTACCATTCTCCATTTTCCACTAGCTTTTCACATGGGCCATAAAGGTGAGTTCTGCTGGGAAGTAGTGGGCTCCACCAGTCCAGCCTGCAATAGTTCCTGAACCATTTCACTCACTCCTCTTTCAGCTTCAGACATGAAGGGATAGGGGCGCATGAAACGTGGCTTTGCTCCCTTTTCCGATTCAATTTGTATTTCATCTTTGGTGTTTCCCACATCCCACTCTGAGTGGACCCATGGCCCATCCTTTGGCATGGGGACTTCCTTCCCTAGGGCCATCACTGTCCAATGGGGTCCATCTATAATACAGTGGCTTAGGACATTGGTCCCCAATATCCATAGCGGGTGTCGGGTATCAGTCACTACCATGGGGACCTCCTGCTTCCCTAATTTTACCATACCTTCAATTTCCCTGCCTCTAATTGCTCCACCCCCCAGCCCTTTCAGTACTACCAGGCACCCACTCGTGGGGGTGGTGGTGTTCCCATTGGAAAATGGTAACCTCTGCCCCGGTATCCATTAGAAACCACCCTCCTATCTCACCTCCTTCAATTTTAATCTGAGCAAAAAGGAATCCCCCCTGGAATCCCCGGGGACTTGTCCCACTGGGAGTGAGGGAGGGGGTGTTCCTTGCATCCCCGCCCTGGGCCCCCCCTAATCTAGGTGCAAATTCCTCAAGTCGGGGTAGAGTGCTACTGGGGTCTCGGGCTCCTGGCCCAGGGGTGGTGCTGAGGGAACAACCACTACTGCTTGGCAATCTTTATCCTTTTCCCCGAGGTTATTCTCCTTCCAGATTCTATATAACTCACTTGTAGGCTTCCCATCAATTTGCTCTAGGGGGATTCCCTTTTTCCTCAGCTCTATCCAGAGCATTCACTGGGGAATCTTCTTTGAATCCACTGGCATTCCTTTTACTACTGCCACCTGTTTCAGTTTTGGGTGTTCCCCTGTCAGATTAAGCAAAGTCTGCAACCCTTTTATAATATCCTTTAGGGGACGGTCTGTCCAGGCATCATATCGCTGCAGCAAAAGACCCTGTGAGGGGCCTGACCCTTGTGAAGGGTGCTCTCCCATGCAGTCCCAGTGACTACAACCCACAGGGGGTCTGTGGTCAATTCCCCCTTCAAAGCTGCCTCAACAAATGCATCCCCACTTAGCTGTCATACCATCCCCGGCCCATCTACCCATTTCGGTTCTCTAGCATGTCAGTCCTTGGTCAACTCCCATGTATCCAAGGTCCTCAATGCAAATCCAATCAACTTGTAGGCATAATACCCTGGCAGCCTTGAATCTATCTGCTGGGAGGCCTGCGCTGACTTATACCATTCCCCTGTAAAGATTTTTGTCACTACTGCCGTTGCCTTCGGGGGGGGGGGGGGGGGAAAATATATTATCTCTTGTCGTGACGCCGTGGGCTTCGGGGGGGGGGGGGTGAAAAACTTATCTGCTCTTTGGGTCACTACTTGATTAGCCCACATGGCCCAGGTCTCTTTTGTGTTTTTTGCCCAGCCTGCCAGCTCAATTTGGAGATCAGATGGCCTCCAGGAAGCCACCTCCCATTCCTGTAGACCAAACTGTCTGTCCTGAGTCTTCTGCAACTTAGGCTTCATAACTGCACTTACCTCTAGCTTCACGGGAGGGAAACCTCCCTCTGGAGGGGCCGATTTTTCTTCTGTTTCCAGGATGACTGGGCAGGTTGGTCCCCCTGGTCACTGACTAGATCGGTTGCTGCCACCTTTCATTCCCTCCCTGGTTCCAGATCCTTTAGAGGCAACAGATTCCCCACCATTTCCCACAACAAAGAAATGGCACCTTCTAGTAACACAGTTTTCCCTGGTTTTCTGCCTGTCTGCCACTGGGCAAAAACTCCCTCCAGCGCAGCAAGGGACCTGAGGTCCTTCACCCCAGAGGGCGCCCATGGATGCACTCTCCTACTAAGTTAAAAAAGACTGGTTGTTTTTCCCCAGTGTGCGAACATGTCCTTTGCCCCTTGGACACAGCTGGTGAGGCTGCCCTCAAGGAGGGGTCTTTATACCCTCATTCTCCACCACTTGTGAGGGCTTCCTCCCTTTCTTAGGGAAGGTGAGTAACCCGCAGGTTACACGTCAAGGCAAAACAACCAGTATATCTTTTTTTATTGGAAAGGAAAAGAACAAACAGTACACGCTAACTTAATAAGGAAGAAGTAAACAGCATACATTAAATCAATACCAAAAGCTTTCAAGCTGCAAGCTCATCGGGCTGGAGGAAAGGCACTTCCCACCCTGCTCTAAGTTATTACCTGATTAGTTTTGGGAACCCCCCCCTGCATCCAGGGTGGCAAGACTACCTCCTTTATCAGGTAAAATAAATCCTTAGCCTTGTTCTCCGAAGCAGTTTAATCTTGGGCCTAGTTCTCATAACCTTTATACCCTTATTCCCCCTATTTCCTTTGGATCTTCCAATCACACAACAGCTTCAAGTCCTATCACCTTTTACGGGTTAGAGCAAAGTTTTGCTGCATGCTGCAAAGCAGGGTCACTTTGGGCCATGCCGCAGTTCCCTTTTTCTAAAGCCGTTATTTCGGGGGCTTTTCAGAGCCATTAGGTCATGCAGGAGCAGTTTTCCTGTTTAATATTAGCAAATCGGCAGATGCATTAGGTCATTATTCCATGGCCTCCAGGTTCTGCGAAGCTGACCCCCACTTTTGGGAGTCAGCTTGGCCTCCTCTCAGAAGCCTCTTTAGGACAGGCCTCACAGAATGGAAGGAGGTAAAGAGGTTGACTGTAACTTTAATATTAAGGGGATTCTAGCCTTTCCCCAGAGCTACCTATCCTTAATTGAGTCCACTATTAACTAAGTAGTTAAAATGGCCTTGCACTATGCAGCCAGGAATAAGGCCTTTATATACCCACGTCCCCGTCATTCAGGTAACAATTTAATCCAGTATTGAATCCTACTGGGAAAAGAAATGAGACTACAGGTCAGGGTAAGTTCCATTTGTTAATGTTTAAGTCAGTGCTTCTCAGCCAGGGTGAAAAGGAACCCAGGGGTGCCACAAGATCTTATGAAGGGTGTTCTGAGGTGTGAGGAGAGAAAGTCACGTGTGAAGAGATAAGCAGGTAAATGCAGACTTGAGCTTTTACCTTCCTGACCACTGCTCCTCTACAAAGATGTAAGCACTGTAATAAATAAGATGGCTTTTGAAATGGGATGCCACTCAATTCATGAAAGTTATAGAGGGGTATCTTGAGCCTAATGAGTGATGCCTAGGTTCTATAGAAATGGTCCTCCAGTTTAAAAAGTTTGAGAACCACTGGTTTAAGTTCTCTCATGGGTGAAAAGGGTCTGTCAAGCTCTGCTGGGTCCTGTGCCTAGGTTCAGCAGCATCTAGACTCTGAAGCCTGTTATATATACTGGAAGAATTGCCATATACAATAAGCTTCTGCATCACACTTAACTTGACAGTGGATAGCCAAGGAAATGAAAACTATACATTGCTGTCATAGGCTATCTGCGTGCAAAGTCCTCATGTATTTTGGCCATAGGGAGAGTAGAACAAATAGAAACTCAAGCACCATGACATATCCTTCCTCTAACAAGAATCCTAAAAGTTTTCCATTCCCAATGATGCAATTACCAGCTTTCATCCCCTGCACTGACTGCATGTCCACGCTGTTCTCACAGTAATACAGGATGGCTATACAATGAGCAAGGAGGTTACACCAACATTCTGTAATTACAATGCATTGAAGCAGACTCAATTAATTGAGTCGGCTGGAACATGGTAATCACCACACTCCAGCAGCCTCCAGCATCACATGTATCAATGTCCCTGCACTTCAAAATAGCAGCAGGGGCACTTTATCTAAAGCTCATATGATGAGCTTTAGATAAAGCACCCCCATTGCCATTTTGAAGTGCAGGGGCACATATATGAGATGCGCCTGGCGCTTTAATTAGAGTAGCTCCTGGAGCCACTCTAATTAAAGCACCTCTCCCCCTGCCCAACTCCAGGAGCACATGTATAAATGCCCATAGAGACTCCAGAACTGATTTTAAAGCTGATAACTTAAGTACTAATAGCAGTGTAGTAATGGTATCATGAAACTCAGTGGGCATGTCTACATGAGATGCTAAGTGCACAGTAGACTAAAACTACTGTGCATTAGCGCAGCAGGTAAAAACCATGTTAATGTGCTATTGTGCAGTAGAATTAGTCTACTGCACATTAGTTTCACAAAAAAAAAGTGTGCTAGCACTACTGTGCAGTAGCGGTGACTACGATGAATTAAGTTAGTACCTGTTATTACAGGAACTAAATTTAATGTGCCTTAATTACAGTGCATTAATGAATGTATAGACACTCCCAGTGAAGGCAAATTTACCATGCTTCTTAGCTGAATAATACAACCCCTGATAAACTTTGTGAAGCCAAAGCTAGAGTGCAATTGATACCCAACAAAACTAGTGCAAAGCTCGTTTTGGAATCTGTACGCTAGGCTGCAAGCACGTTTTTGTCAGCAGTGCAGTGATATACTGTGGATATGTACTATTCTGACACTTTTGAGATATTCTTTTCTATATTAAGAGCTTAAACGATTAGAAGAAAAAATAAATAGTCTAGTACAGGATGTTACATTTTAAGAAAAATATAAGGGCTTGTAAAATAGTAAATCTTAAAAAGAAAACACAGCAGTGGAATATTATTTTTAAAAAGGAGAGAGAAATTCTACTGGAGAGCTCCTGTCCCACCCCAAAGTATATGAACAAAAACTGTGCTACTTTGATAATGAGCTAATACCATAGTGATCCAAGATCTCATACCTATAGTCTAATTTTTAATTTTGACTAGTAATATTAATCAGAATTATTTAATGTGGTTACGTGTGGGGGTTCACCTCATAGTGATACAGTAGAGGTCATTAGTGGGCTGATGATTCATGCCAATATATACATATGAGATAAACTGACATAAAACAAGCCCAAGCAAAACAGTGCATATAACAAAGGAGAGGAAAAAGTGCAGCATAACTAGTATTTATGTTCCTTGCACATTGTTTTGAGGAAAAGGAAACAAAGCAGGTTAAATTTTAGATAGGTACAATTCTGATGTAAATTTCTTCCCTTAGTACTGGGCCAGGAAACATCATTTATAGATGGTTATGCTAATGGCCACTTCATCTTACATACATTTATTTTAGGGAGCATTCGAGTTTTTTATTTAGCTTCCTCTACCCACTTATTTGGATCTTTTATTTTTCATAGTTTAATTTTCAATGTACTTCATTAACCTTAACCTTTACATCAATGAGTTGCTATGGTACTACTTATGATGTAAATATGTGTCTATTGGTTGTATGTACTTCCTCAAAATATACAAACTAACCAACTATCCATAATTTGTGTCTGGTTTCTACTTAACTGATTTATTGTGTTTACTTATTAAATGTACCTTATTCTTGCTAACTTCACTAAGGGCACTTGCCTGTTATCTACTTATATTAAGGGCCAATTTAGGTCCGGAACCTTAACTTATACAACATTTCTAAAATACAAGTCATAATTATTGTAATTTTTCCTTCTTCCATTATACTGAGTAAAAAGTATTAACACTTGAATTTTACCTGTTCATCTTCTAGGACAGTAGGACCTTGTCCTCAGGTGGGGTTCTTAGGCACTACAATAATAAATAATATTTATCCAGAAGCAGTGGCTGACTTCTCTGGCACATATACACATTGAGATTTACCATTTTGTAGCTTTTTATAGTTTCTCTGTCCATTAATATCCTGCAATAGACTATTTGTATTCTCTTCTGCTCATCTGAGCACCCCTAATGTTAGGGAAAAAATAATTCAAGCATATATTTTCTACAAATAATTAGGTTTATAGCGATCCATATAAAATGCTCTAAAGGCTTCATTTATTTAACTAGAAGTGAAGGCAGACACTTTATTATTTTTTCCTAAATGCTGTAGGTTTAACTACCATGCTCTTACCTTGCCATTCTTTTTGCTGTATTGTTAACAGCTTCATTTTGTTCAAAATAAGTCACATTCTCTTTTTATGTTACACATTTTATTAAGATCATATTTTAAACTTTGATATTTACATAGTTCCTCTTTTGAGATAATCCTTTCCAAAGATTTAATCTTCTCTAAATTTTGAGTTTTAATGATTTGTGCTTTCTTTATCCAAAGTTCCTTAGTTCCCCACAGATCTCTGTGTATTCGAATGAGCTTCCTGCAGACTTCTGTATGTTTAATTAAGCTTAGTCTTAATTTTAGAAAGACTCCTGTTTGCTATCTGGTGTATGCAAAAATAGCTGGGTTTCAAGTAGAGATGAGTTTGCTCTTCATCTGCTTCATTTCATTTGACTAATACTCAGATGTTATTAAGTCGACAGATGCACAATTGGTTAGTGTTATACTTCCTATCGGGCACAAAATTGTTCCATGAAATGATGAATTTGATGCTTTGAAGAAACTTTGAGAACACATTATGTGGTGCCAGTATGAACGTCAAGTCTGTTTACTGAATTGGATCTCTTCTAATGTATTTGGGTAAAGAGTATATTGAAAGTTGTTTAAATACTTAGATGTTTTAGATTGAAACCATATTTTAGTCACATCAAACATTGAAGACTAAATAGAAAACATATTTTAGACATAGCATCCATTTAAAAAATGTTATGTGCAAGGAGAAATACAATGGATGAATTACCTTATAGTTGTATGTAACCGTGAATGCTATTTAGGGTGTATGCAAGTGTTCAAATGGGTCAGTTGAAGTTTAGTAGTTTAAAGTGGTTGGAAACCTTACTTAAATCACTTACAGTGTAAAGCATTCATGGGGCTAGCTGGGTGTCCTGCAGACAGCTTCAGCTGCTGACTTCACCCAGCCGGGGAAGCCATGAGTGCACACCTAGCATGCTTTGCAGGCTTGCCAGTCTGCCTGGGGACAGTTGACAGCAGCAGGGGACCATGCCTCTTTCCTCACAACATCCTCTCCCTCCCTCTCAGCTGTCAGGCTGTTTGATAGTAGACCCAGTGTGGGTCTTCTGTCTTTTCAGTCCTATCGATTTCCCCTCCAGCAGCCTACAGTGGATCCTTACACCTCCAGCAAAGCCAACATAGCCAGTTCCATTACTGGTTGGGTGAGTCTGGTCAGGGTCAGGTGCTGGTGGTTTGGGTGTTGGTGTATTGAGTGCTGCCTTAGTGGGGGGCTGGGAGCTCCATTTCCCATGGTGGTCAGGTCTCAGACCAGTCCATGCTGGTGGAGGCAGGGGGGTGGGAACAGTGCTGCTGCAGCTGCTAGTTCCCTGGCTCTCACTGAGGTATAGGCTGCTGCTGTGGGAAACCCTACCACTGCAGCCAAAGTTCAGGGCTGTTAAGTCCTCAGAATGAACTCCTCCCCCATGGGGCATTTCAAAGACTGCATCTGCATGTGTCCCAAATAAAAGAAGCTCCTCCATACTTCACACTTTAAAGGCAGTGCCTGAAGCTCTGTGTGGGGCTGCAGGCAACACTCTATGTAGTTCCTGGTCTGGAGGAGAAGCAGGAAGTATTTATTTCCGCTCTCTTCCCTTCCTGAACCAGTCCTGAACAACCACCTTTTTATCACACAGGAGACACCAGTCTAGGGTGTGGACAGCAACCATTTTCCCACCCTTAGTTCCTGACCCTGGGCTTTAAAAGCTGCTCAGTTCTTAAAGAGATGCTGTGGAGAAGGTGTGGGCTTTCTCAGCCCTGAATCTGAAGGGGCTCCCTGATGAGGTTTGTTCTGTGACTTGGACAAAGTAGTGGAGTCCAGCCAAGTCACAGACTTTCTTTCTGAAGAGAAAGAAGGGAGGTTGGAGCAATACACACTAGGATGTCAGAAGACAGCATGGCAGTTTCAGCTGGTAGGGTAAATATAAAAATGTTCATTCCTCCCAGTAGAAATTCTACTGGAGGTGACTTCTACCTTCTTGGAGGTGGTAGAAGTTTCTACTGGACCCCCTTAGCAGCTTCTTGAAGGCTTGTACACTTAGGGTTTCTACTGGTGAAACTGCAATTTACACCCATAGTCTCTTCCACACACTGGGGAAATGTGTTTTTTTGTGTCCTGGACCTACTTTGTCTTCTACAAAATGTTGTTTTTAGAGAACCCCCAAAACTTTAAAATGATTGACCTTGTAGTCTATGCCCAGATGAACCCCTCTCCCACCATCATCACTGAAGATGATGATCAAATCCTGATCAACCCTGATCAAACTATGAACCATATAATGCTGTCCTCTATACAAATTTGATGGTGATATTGCAGAGATACATTCCCTTTCCTTAAGAGCAGGGGTGGGAAACATGGCAGATACAAATGGCAGCTGGACTCCATTTCCCAGCAGCTCCTGCTTGCAAAGGTGGGGCCAGTCTCCATGGAGACCCCTTCTGCTGCACTGTGATAGTGCAAGGCTGGGGTTGCCATGGAGACCAGCCCCAGCCACGCTGGCAGGCCACACAGCAGGGCAGGGCAGGGCCGGGCCGGGCAGGGCAGGGGGCTGCTCTGGAGCCCGCTCTGGAGTCACTGGGATCTTCAAACAGGGACAATTTGGTCTGGGACCAGGGCACAGCCATGATCTGCTGCCTGCATGCTCTGGGCAGGGGTGTGTAGGCAGCAGATTGTGGCTCCATCCCAGCTTGGGACCACACTGTCACTGCTGCAAGGAGCTGGGGTAGAGCCATGATCTGCTGCCTGCAAACCCCTGCCCAGAGTATGCAGGTGGCAGATCATGGCTCTTCCCTAGCCTCAGACCAAACTGTCCCCGTCGCAAGATCCCAGAGGCTCTGGAGCATCCCCCTGGCCTTGCACTATCACATTGCAGCATCTGAGGTCTCCATGGAGACTGGCCCCACCCTTGTGGGCAGGGGATGCTGGACTGGAGTCCACTGCCGGCTGGATCCCAAACTTTGCCCACACGAGCTTTAGATTGGGCAGGGGTGTGTAAGCCTTACCTTAAACTGGACATATAATTGTTGCTCCAAGTAAGCCATATGAAAGAAGCTCACTGAGGAGATGGTCCCATCTTCTTTTCTTTTATCAAAGATGAGGAGTTGAACTGCCCTCACCCAAATTTTGGAAACTTCCCCACAACCTGCAAGTGCACTTCTTCTCCAAGTAATCCTGAAATCTCCCACTATTGCTCATGATTGCTGAGGCTTCTTACTGGCTTATCTTCTCTATTTAATTTTATTGAAGCTACATACTGCTTGTTTTCTCTTTCTTATGAATGCAAGGCTGCATCTATCAACCATCAATCAGATATGGTTCTATGGAATAAAGTTTTCAATCTTTTAATTCATCTTTCTTAAAATTTGTTTAATTTATTCCAGTAACTACAGAGAAGGAAAATATAAAAGGCAGCACAGAGTATCTAATGCTAGGTATCCAGTAATTTAGGCAGCAATGACGAGGTTAATGAAATAGGAAAAGAATATAAAAAATTGCTAATATAGTATTGCCATTTTAAAAGTTTATATGAGACAAGAAGGAGGAAGATCTTTTATGTCAGGAAAATGAGTAGATCACTTTAATACAAATGTTGTTTAAACCTGTACATGAACTCATTTATTACAATTCCTTGTCCTTCAAGAATGTTATTTAAGAAGAAGAAAAATGTGGAAGATCTTAGAGCTGGCAAGCTTTAACACAAGAGTGCTCACTTATTCTTCCTTGACAACAAAGGAGTAACCAAAGGATTAGCCAAATGAATTAAAGCAGATTAAATTAAAAAGGAAAAAAAAATCTGCAGTTGTTCTTCAGCTCAAACCTGAACAATCTTTAGTATATTAAATTATTTTTATTTTTATTAATTCATTATTTTTATGTACAGTTTAGAAGACTCTTATTAGTGACTTTTTGTTTATATTTAAGATTCTCTTAATATTATAAAAGGAAATGTTGTTCTTCTCGATGACTTAGTTACGTGCAGTAGGGCTGTGTGAAGCTTTGGTTGCTGATTTGATTTGGAGGAGATTCTGCCCGATTCAGTGGCTGAATCTCTGAATCTGAATCGAATCAGGAGACCAATAAAAAGGTCTGAATCTATCTGAAGCCTCAAAACTCATTCGAAAAAGATACAGAGGAGATTCAGGCAGTCCCCGCCCACCGCTGCAGGGAGCAGGACCCGGACTCCATGCTGGTAAGTAGGGTGTCAGGGAGGGGCTGGTGGATGCGGGAGGGGAATATCACTGAATTGAATTGCTATCCCCTGAATTGGCCAAATCCGAATCCAAAGAGAATACTAGCTGCTTTGCACAGTCCTTATGTTTAGTGCATCAACAGATTGACTGAAGTAAGATGGTGCTATGACTACACAAAATAATAGATATCATAATAATAATATATATCCAAATTATACTGTTATAAAGCTTGACAACCATTAATTAGCCAGAGCACTCCTACACATGGCTTGAAATAGGCTCCTCATGTGCTAATTAAGATACACAAGTATGTTCTGACATCTGACAGAAACTTTTAACAAATGCATCTTGCTTCCTATAACCTATGATGGAACTTCAGCCTTGAAAAGCCATGTTGCCAATTAATCATTCCCTGAAAAGGATTCTATCCAGGCTTTAGAAACAACTTAGTATTTCAGTACCAACTTCCAACATTAGCAAACCTGGGCCAGATTCTGATACCCTTATCAGGGTGAGTAATAATGTATTTCAAGGTGAAGCCCTAGTGAAAACCAATGGAACTACCAGTGGCATGAAGCACCTAATAAGCAGTTAGCCTTTCATAATCTTTTCAGTATGCACTAAGGCTTAGAGGGTGCTAATTTACTTAATAGTTTTTACTTCTTCAGTATGTTCTTAAAATCATTTTATAGTTAACTATATATGCCATGAACTGCAGTCAAAATGTATCTTTATAGGTTCACTATTAGAAACAATAGTCTTTATTTTAATGCCTGTCCCCCTAATGTAAATCTGATATACTTCCAAGGAAAAACTCCAGATTTGCAATAACATAAAATCTAATCCAGTGTGTTCTTCTGGTTTATATTTGTTCTCACTGATGCCCTCAGATGAGGATGGTGCAGAGTTCCCAGCACACAGGGAGAGTGTGCACCCCATACCATCACCATGATTAAGTAATTTGCACCTCCATGGGGCTAGATCTAGACTATTGAGCAATATATTACTATTCCTAACCATGGGAAGGATGTGGTTACAGTGGTAATGGTATAGAAAGACAACAGAAACCCTCAAACACTGGAATTTCTCCCACATAGGAGGAATTTAAATCACATATTTATGGATTTTCCTAATCATTTTTTTCCTTTGAGAAAAAGACCTAAAACTTCAAAGTACACACTCCTTAGGTCAGCTTCTCAGCTGGCAGAAGTTAGTTGAGCTATATTCATTTATGTGATCTGGGAATTTGGCCTGCCATTAACATCCAGCCAAAATCAGGTTTCCATGAAGAGTATAATAAATTAAATGTCCTGCTAAACAGAAGTGTATTATTAAAATTATAGCTGGATGCAACATGTAAAAAGAGGTTAGGCAGTTTCAATGAATGCAATGAAGAACATTGTACAGAATTAACATATTTTATATCTTTATCAATTTATCATGTTTGTATATCTTTCAAATGAAAAGTGCATTTAATTCTACTTGGAATTATGCTGTACAGCTATAGCACAGTAACTTTCTGATAAAAATGGCTTCACAAGGTAATAGGAGTGTCCTTAAAAGCATAAAGGATTAAATATTAAATAAGTTTTTCACTAGGCTCAAATGTCAGGCATTTCCTCATGGATAAGCATAGTATTCCAGAAGGTTGGAGTCAATGATGAAAACAAATCAGCACTGTTTAATTAAAACTTCAGAGGATATAAAAGGAGTTTTTGCCATAAGGAAAAAGCTAAGTTAGAGATGTATGGAAATCTGCTTACCATTTCTGTCCCTTCTTACTGCTGTAGCATATGTCACACGCCTAAGTACTTGCACAAATAATTCACAAGCAATGTCTTGGATATTATAGGCATTTTAAAAACATTACAGATAAATATTATCATAGCAACATTTGCTGGGAGGTATGATAGTGCATACTTCATGACTAAGCCCATTAAAATTACTTTAAGTAATTATACTGAACTGCTTATTAGTATCTCTGCTGAGTCAAATCTTTGTTTTCAATAGTCTTTTTGTACCACATATACTAATTATTTTATAATAAAACAAATCAACAGACACACCACAGCATGTGTTCAGTTGAACAACATTTGAAACCTTTGAGGAAATTATGAATTAAGTAATATTACTGCTAATTTTATTATGTTGTCCATTAACTGCCATTGCGGATTATTATACCAAATACAAACAGCTTTTCAGAGTTTCATCCTTAAGCAAGTAAAATACTATAGATTGTACCTGAAAACAGTTCAACCTTATTATTGCAAAGACCTTAGCAAGAGGTAACCTTCAAAAAACAAACCCACACTCTTACCCTCATCTCACCTCTGGTCTCCTGTTCAATTTGCTTTGCTTCAACATGCTGTGTTGGTCTGATTGCTTCAAACAGGTGAGAAGCAGGTGGAGGAGAGAGAGAGAGAGAGAGAGAGATGTATTTTCAGAATGGTCTGGTCTGCCCCCAATCTGAAGTTGTCAAACAAAAATGATATGAAGGGTCATCAGTCACTAGGATAACTCTAGAAAGGATTTAGATCCTGAGTCAGCAAGGTACACATAAGCATATGCCTAAATTTAAGTTATATGACTAGTCCAATTTAAATAACTTAATTAAGCTATTCATAACAAATTAATAGATTGATATAGAGATGCAGGATTTTTCCAAGAAATGAGGCTGTAAATATCGATCCGGAAAAGAAATACGTGGACGCAGTATTTTTTATTGTAAATAGTTTGGTATCTTGTTTAATTAATAGGCTTAATGTTATGTGCATGCTTCCAGTTATGCCTGCTTTGAAATAGAATGTGAAATCAGGATGTATATGTCTACTCCCATGATTGTTATAATCTCTCAAGAAAAAAAGTCTAATTTTGTTTATATTGCTGCTTTAAAAAAGCAGTTAAATCATTAGTTAAGTCCTCATCACACAGTTACAGTCTACAAATGTAAATTTGCTACTCCACTCTATGTAATGTACTTAAGAGTTCAATCAGCTAATCTTGGCACAACTCGCCTACTTATTGGAATAAAGGAAAATAATACTTATGTGCTCAATTTTTAGTTCAAAAGTGGCTGTTACATAACATGTTCGCTATGGACATGGGAACTCTGTGGGGGTGGTGTGGGTAGAACAACTCAAGGAAATGTGGGAAAATGATCAGGATAACAATTCAAAAGAGGAATATTTTTATAAAACAACATTTTTTCCTTTCTAAAAACAGAATAAATGGTTCAGTTAATTTATTAAAGAACATTTAGTTGTCCTATGAGCATTTGTTGGGTAAATGTAGTGATAAATTCAGTAACTATAAAACAAATGGGTGTTTCCCCTTTTTAAATTTCACTCATTCTTAGTTATGGAGTCTCTATCATGATATATACACACATATCTCTCTATGGACTGCCACCTTGATTGGGTGGAGAAGTTTGTGTGTACCTATGACCCTAAGAGCAATACCGTTGGAAGCCCTGTACTTCTGGTAGGGTCACCCATGTCAGTAAGGTCAAAGGTGAGGTATCAGATGAAGAGTAGTCCAATGTAACATAAAGACATTGGTGGTGGAGCACACCAATGAAGAAGGCATACTTCTTAATGGCTGCAAAGTCAGATGAAGGCTGCAGTGGAAGAGTAACCCCAGTTGTCTTGGATCTCCTTCTCACTGGACACAGGTTTCTCCTTGGCCAAGATGCGTGCAGTTGCTGATGCACGGTGTCTTCCTCACATAAAACAAGTTATGCACAGGCTTCTCCCACCAGATCCAACATCTACCACAATAATCAATCACCAATACCCATAACTTCTACAAAGTCCTGTGGCAATGGACAAGTGGCAACAGTGACAGACTAAGACAGACTTAATCATGCAGTGTAAAAGACATTCATATAATGTGTGTTGTGAGAGGAACCAATGACTGGTAGACCAATCATTGCTTGGTGAAATCAATTATGTCCATTAGGGTTGCACTGAAACATTGAAAGCAACATAAATCAGTCTGAAGACACTATACTATCAATTGCCTTCCAACCCCTATGAAGCCCTCCAAACATAGAAACTCACCAATTTTAGGATTGAAAATAATAACACTTGTGTTGAGGAAGATTGCCAGGCTCTAGGGGCATTTGTATACATGCTTGCGCCTCACTGCTGGGCGCTTTTAGAAGTCCCTGGTGTTGTGTCACCTGCAGTTGTATAAGTGGCAAAATGCACGTCAGGAATGAGAAAATGGTGGCAGCACACTTTTGAAATAAACACATCAAAGATGTTTTAGTTTTAGTTAAAAAATGAACTACTGCCATTTTCTCCTGACTGACGCGCATTTTGCTACTTATACAACTGCATGTGATGCAGCACTGTGTATGTCAGCTTGCATGCGGAGCAAGCTCGATTAGTCAACTGCTCCATTGCACTGGATCTCTGGAGCATCGCAATGCAACAAAGTATGCCTATAAATGTCCTAAAAGAGGCTGTCTATAAGGTTTGCACAGAATCAATTGACTTTATCACCCAATGCCATCAGGACTGGTTGGACAAGAGTTGGAGAATGTTGAACATTTTGCATACCTTGGCAGCCATATCTCAAAGAAGGCCAACATCAATGAGGAGATCCAGTATAGGATCCAATGTACCAGCTCTGCATTCAGAAGGCTAAATCATCATGTATTCAGTAATCATGACATCAGGACTTGAGAAAAGCTCCCACTATATAAGACTGTGGGAATCCCAACTCTTCTCTATGGCTAGGAAGCTTGGATGACCTACAGGGACCATCTGAAAAGCCTGGAACACCATCACCAGCACTACCTCTGGAAGATCCTTGGCATAAAGTGGAAGGATCATCACACAAATGCAAGTGTCCTCACTGACATTAACACCACCAGTATGGAAGCATTGATTATTTAATGTCAGCTGTAGTGGACAGGGCACCATGTTTGCATCCCTGATCTATGCTTACCAGAACAACTGCTAAATTCCCAACTCAGCCAAGGACAAAGGACATGTGAGGGTCAGAGGAAATGCTTCAAGGACACCATCAAGGAGAACATTAAGAAGTATGGCTTTGACACCACAATTTGGCAAAACACTTGCCTGGGACAGGGCTATATGGTGACACCTTGTGAAAGAAGGTATATCTTAATTTGAGGAAAACCAGATTGCCCTGGAGGCAGAAAAATGACAGAAGCAAAAGGAAAGGAAACAAGACCAAGAAATCCATGGCTTGACCCTCCCTTTAACCACGACCAGTGACATTTGTGAGAGAGTCTGCAGGTCTAGGAGCAGCCTTCTTAGTAATGCATGGACTCATTTACAACCCTTTACTTGGCCTGTGGGAGTGATTATTCTTGAATGTGAAGGATTCTCCCCACCTCCACATGATGAAATGGGGAAGAATTCTTTGAATTGCATGGGAGATGGGTACACAACTTTTTTTTTTAAAGATACTTTGAAATTATTCTATTTTGAGAAGTAAATGATAATTTTGGAGCACTAGTATTTAGAGGGCCAATTTATGTGTATCCTCTCCTAACTTCCATGAAGTTCCAGATATAAAAACTCGTTAGAGAAAAATATCAAAATAGCAATGCAAGCAGTGGGAGCAGTACTGTTTCTTTTGTAAATTCCAATTTCTTCTTTTACATTTTTATCTGTTAATAGGCTTATGCAGGCTAACCATAAAGGTTGAACCTATTAAATAAGTGATACAGATACCTTATTGTGAGCCTTGCAAGCCTAGCAGCAAGACAAACTATTTATTGCTGTTTTATTTTTTACCTGTATGGAGACAAAATGACTTTTTAGAGCAAATTGACTCCAGAACTGATGGGGGAGGGGGTGGAATAGGGTAGAGTTCTGCTTATTTTTTTTTCATTTGTCACGTGATTAAATTAATCTGAAGCCTTGTGATCTATTAAAGATAACAGATTCTGGTTCTACAGCAAGATGATTTGTTCATCATCATGCAAGTTTGTACTTTTTTGGAAGAGCCCTTTAAAAAGGAGGTGTGACAAGTAATGGCTAGAAAGCTTAGGAAATGCACTGCTCATAAGGTACACGTTGATGGCTGCTTTCAGGTCCACACAACTGAATGCAGTATAATTAAAAGAAATCTGGCAGCCCCAAATTTGTCAGTTCTCAAGAGTTACAGTTCTTTTATATTTGCATGAAATATTTCCCCTTTATATCTATTGGCAGAGTGTAGGGGTAGTGATTAATTAAAAGTCCTACTTAGTATGTGGAAGAAGGTGTTTCCTTTTGCTAGTTGGTGGCTTCAAGCATTTCTGGTCAATTTAGGGGTTACCCCCTTGCCATCAGCTTTGGTTACTTGTACAGTCTTTAATGCTGACTGACTGTTCCTACAGACAATCAGGATCTGGGTCTGGCATTCTGAAGTACTGAGCACCCATAACTCTATCCTATATTAATAACAGCTGTAGGTGTCTGGTTTCTTAGCCCCAATTATCTATTATTTTTACTTTAACCTCCACATTGCTACAAAAAGCAGTAGATGCAAAATTTGGCACATGCTATATTTGACTTTGGGAACTGTCAGCCATCAGAGAAGCTGACCCTGAACTTCAAACCATGCCTCTATCCCTTCTATATACCTTAGTAAATTCCTGTACTTCTTGTCATACAAAGAGTGTGAGGATGCTTTGGGAGTTCCAGGGCATTGAGAGCCTAATTAGCAAGTGGCTTAGGCAGACTCAGCAATTCTGCTTGGCAGACAGAGAAGAAAATATCATAGCTATTTCATAGCTGTTAAACTATGCTGACATTGTTCCCTCTTCCCATCATATTTAGGATCAGTGTCCACATCTGCAGAATCCAACATAACCTACAGGCACAGAAATAATCATAGAACTTTACAAAACTTCCCTTTTCACCAATAGGAGTAAGCAAATCTTTTAAAATTCTCCTCAAAGGGCATGTCTACACATGACGCTTTAATGCACATTAACCTAAGTTAGTGCACATTAAGAGTACATGTCTACACATGTGTGCCCTTAATGCACATTAAAAATGGCAAATTTAGGCTATTCGTGCATAAATTTAGGTGCAAATAGTTAAAGCACATTAATACTGTGTGTGTGGACTGACTTGGGACTAAACCTGATGCTAATGCACATTAAATTTAGGCACTCTTAAATGCATATGCAGACATGCCTAGAGTATCTTTGTTCTACTGAAAGTATTTGACATAATGTTAATCACAGAGGCTGTATCTACTGTGATGGCCAGAATTAAAAGTGTTAATGAGCAACATATAGCAAAAAAGAAATCTGCTTTTGAAGAGTATCTGATAAAGGCACATAAAAAATAATGGTTAAAATAGAGCTTATGAAACTGCTTCCTGCAAATGCTTCCTGTCTGTCTGCAGTATAATTGTAACGCTATATATAACTATTTGTATTAATTATGAGACAGACATAAGTTTTAAAAAGCAGAACTAAAAAATATAAAACTGCAGACTTAGCTGATTCAATAAATTTTTGCTTAAGGTCAGTAAGATTAACAAACCTAACCACAAGGTATAATTAACACATCTGTAAAAAATTTAAGTAGGATGAATTTGGGCAAAAAAAATGCTAATCTCAGACCCCAAAGGGATGTGGTGTGATTTGCTTATTGGGTAAACCCAAGCTTGGGCAGTAACCTATTATAATAATTTCTAACACCTTTTAACCCCATAGGGTAACAGCTATAGGGTAAGATTGTGAGTGGCTCTAAAGCCAACAGATTAGCATAGAACAGGATATAAAAGGACACGCATGTTAAGTGACCAGCAGGAAGGATGGAACAGAATGGTCATTGCTGTCCCATGCCCCCAGATGCTGTCCCATGCCCCCAGTGTGAGCAAGGACCAGATCCTGGCTGAGGGATCTTCCCTGGTATTTCCTCCGACAGTGTGGATCGGGGACGCCTGACTTCGCTGAATCAACTTGAGGTGTACCTGACACTGAGGGACCATCAATAAGTTGCTAACCAAGTGGGAACTTTTTGTTAATTTGTCTGTCTATTTTTATTATTACTGTCAATTTTTAACTTTTATTGTTATGTTGTCTATTAGCTTAACTTTTTTATTAACTGTTATACATGCAAACTATATTTTTTGCTGTTATAAGTATAATTATTTTTTACTGTTATAAGTGAAACTTGTCATTGCTTCACTCCCAACTCCACCTACTCGATCCCAAATCAAACAGCTCAGTGGCTGATACAGTTGCAGCCCTCAGTCAGCCTGTAACTAAATTGATACACTCACAGTGCCCAGCTGGCCTGTGACAATGTACACATGCACTTAACTGTAGAGTAAACTAATTAGCTATGGAGTAAAGCCTCACTGTCTACATGTGTGACACTATTAGGCTACAGTAAATTAATTAATGCTGCCATAAGGTAGTACTGTTGGTCAGCCCAGCCAACAGGGGGCCATACTCTGGCCTGCTGCCTAGCCACAAGGCTCTGCACTTTCAGTACCCTCATACCCCAGCCAGCCCCTCCACCACTCAGGAGTGCCACCTGGAGCCTGGGACTGACCCCACCCATGTCCCTGGTCCTGGTGTATACTGCTTTGACCCGGCTCACATTGCTGCTGTCCCAGGTGCATGTGTAGACACTGCTCCTGGAAGTAGTTTACTCTGGCTCAAACTGCTCCAGAGCTTATTGCTTTGAATTAATTGCACATGTAGACGTACCCAGCAAGTTTAAAATACACCAAGAAGTTTGAAAACTGACAGTACTATTTGTCATACTGTGTAAACATTGAAAATGTGTAAAAAAACCGAAAACAAGTGTGTGTGTGTGTGTGCACGCGTGCACACGCTTTACAGTTATTTAGCTATATTGTGATTCAAAGTATCCATTTTATATGTTATACCTGAAAAACAAAATTAAATTTCATCCTTGTAGCTCACACAATTTCTGAGAATATATATTAGAATGTCAATATTACTGAAAATACTTTAGCATCTATTGCAGCCCACTGCAATTTCATTTTATCTCTCTTTTTGAATAAACCTCATGATACTCATATGTCCAATATGGCATAGATATTTGTATAATTCATCAGCTGGCTACAAAATACATCCTCTCTGTAGCTAGGTGCAGACATTACACTTATACTGGTAGAACTGCTTAGAAACTGGTCACCAACTGCAGATACTTTCTTAGCCTGACAAAGGGTATTTATACCTGAAAGCTTGCAAAGAAGGATTTTTCCAACTATTTGAAATAGTCTAATAAAATATATCAGATTTACCCAAAGAACATTGTCTGTCTATGTCCTTAGACAAACACGGCTACAACCTATACCCCTGGAAACTGGTTGACACTTGTAACCAAACAGAAGTTCAGGGCACATAGTCAGGCTTAAATATGGCAGATCCCAATCTAAAATAGACCTGGATAGATGTAACATAAGTCTTAAGTAATTTGTTAGACTGGTCTGTCAAATTTATGTACCAGATCTCCTCCTGACTCAGGTTAGACTGCAGCCCACTAGCATCCCAGGCTGCTTCGTGGGCCTCTGCTCCTACTGCCCTCCACCCCTGCTGCCTGGTCTGCATGACAGCCACACAGCTCCCAGTGACACCCTCTGCCTGCCCCTGTCAGCTGGACTGGGCAGCAGGGGATCGGGGAGCAGAGGCCCATGCCATGCAGGACCAGCCCTGGCTTCCCAGACCTGAGCTAACACAGCTGTGGGGGCCCACCTCCCACCAGGCTGCTGCTGACAGCCGGTTGTTGGTGGGGGCTTAGGGCTGGGGAGATGCCTGCAACTCTCCTCTCCCCAAAATGATGGAGAATGGGTGCTGCACTCCTGGGCTCCCCAGTCTCACTGGTGATGGCATCAGCATCCTTTCCCTCATCATCAGGGACTAGGTTGTGTCAAGCTCCCTTCCCCCTTCTTTCTGCCAGGGGCTTTGTGTCTGAGTGGGTATTGCAGTAGGACTGTGTAAAGTTTCAGTCCCTGGTTCAATTCGGTGGAGATTCAGCCTGATTCGGTTGCAGAATCTGCAAGTCCAAATAGAATCAGAGGACCCTTTAATCTCTCTGAATTGAATCGGAACCCTCTGAATCAATTTGGAGAAATTTGGAAAGATTCAGTGATTTGGACATAAGCATCAGTCACTGAACTGGGGAGGGGGGGTACACGGGGGTGGCCCCAGCGCGCTCCCCAGTGGACCTGGACTTGGACTAGAAGTACTTCTGGTCCATTTCCAAGTTCACTGCCGAGCATGTGGAGGGCCCCTCCCCCCCGCCCCGCACTCCTGTGGGATGCTCCATGCACCTCAGCATTGCAGCATTCACAAATCACACCTGGAACCTCGAGGTATGTAGAAAAAACATTTGAAGCTGTGTCTATGTCCTAACTGCTGATTCTCCAAATCAGCATTGAATCTTCAGATTTGAATTCGGCTGAATCAAATCAGGGACAGTGATCTGAATCAATGAATCAAATCACTGTCCCTGATTCGGGCCAAATCAAAATCAAATAGGGCCCAATAGCTGTACCCAATATGGAAATTCAGTGTTGGAAATGGTGTTCCTGGGGCTACATGTTCAGTCATAGTACAGTGGGGTCAAGGACTGGGGGTGGGGGGGAAGGGCAACACCCATGTCAGGAGCTCCTGTGGGATGGAGGGCATGATAGCATATCAGAGGCCCTAGGTCTCAACAACTGTGCTGTCAGAGATTTCCCCCAGGTCCAACATGTCACAGTCAATGCCCTTGACCATGGCTGAGATGGTGACAAGGAATCTGAGGTCCAGCTCCAGGTGCTTCTGTGATGCTACATCCTCTGATGTTTGGGGATGAGTACCATTGATCCAGGGTCCTTGGGAACTACTGCCAGCAGTACACTTGTGCCCCTACAACTGGGCACAAAAACAGCCTAGGGCCCTCCTGTGCCCCACATGGGGGAAGCCCTACCAGGGACTCCTCCTATCCTTCCCAGGTGGTGCCATCTGTGTGCAGAGTGGCAATGACCTTTTTGGGGGTGAGGAGGCAGGACAACTCCTCACAGAAGGGGATGGTGTGCCTTGTGCTCCCAGACTTCTTTGTGTCAAGCATGTGTTTATGCTGAACCTTCATTCATTTTATCTTGGCCCAGAACTGCACCACATCCCTGTCATGGCCCTGCACTGGCATCTGTTGGGCACACCTCCCTGTTGCAGTGCCCTTTGAGGGGCTGGTCCTAGGTTTCCTGCTCACCCAGATGGATATGAGATGCCTCATTTTCCCATGATGCCAGTTGTGTCCCCAAAGCTGAGTACTGGAGGAGGACGGGACAGGGTATTCCATTGTCCATCATGGTGCCTGTGGAGTCTCAGTGTCCGCAGGTGGGTGAGGGTCTAGTTGTGAGAAGATGGATGGATGGATGGAATGGCTGGTGTATGTAGATGTGGGTTCTGGCATGTGGCTCTCCCTCTCACTCCAGTTGGCTGTGGCCCCTTCTCCAAAGTGACTGGGGCTCCACTGGCCAACCCACCCCCATGACCTCAAAGTTTCCAGGGACTTCAGACAAATGCCCTCACAATGCTGGCAATACCCCATGTTTCATCCTGGAATTTTCTAGTGACCTCTACCTGCAACACTGAGGTGGCTGTCTATGTCTGGCTTGCTCCCAAAGTTTGCAGGGGTGTCCTCCTGCTTGCCACAGCTCGGATGCTCAAAGCTTCCTTGTCTCTCATGTCTTAGTACTCTGGGCCCCTGTATCTATGGGCCAAATAATTCTTGCAGCTTCCCAGATGCATATGACCCAGGTACCTGCTGGAAATGGCCAAGTTGCAGAGGTCACAGGATCACCTCTGTGCTGGCCTAGTTTTGAGATTCTGTCTCCTTCCCCCCCCACCCCCCCGGCCATTCTGACCTGCCAGAGGTGAACCACCCATACTGGTTCCTGCTTGGGTGGGGTGGGATGTCTGTCCTGGGGTTTGGGTCACTATGTGCCTGGATCTGGCCTCTGAGATATGGGGTCCATGAGACTGTGCCCAAGTGCAGTGACATGGGGGGGCCCTGTCTGGGTGTTTGGGTGCCAGGGTCAGGGTCTACGGGGCTGTGCCTGAGCATGGAGACTCTCCTAGGCTTAGTCTTGAGGTCTGTGTGTAGGTTGTGGGGTGCTTCATGACAGGGTGTTGGGGGTGCAGGGGCATGGCCCAGGGACTTGGGTGCCCCGGTCCTGGGTCTCATGCGGGGGACAGGTGCCTAACTTTCCCTCCTGCCTCCTAGAGCTGGCAGTTGCCTGGAGGCAAAGCCAGGAAGAAGGGCTATGAGTGTTCAGCACTAGGACAGCTAAGCACTCAGCCAGAGCAGCTAAGGGCAGGCTGAGTGCTAGTATGACTTCCTGGAAGGAAGGGGTAGGGGAGGTTACCAAGCAGACTGGGATGCTGGAAGACAGCAATCTAACTTGAACTAGTAGGGGAATGGTACACAAGTTCAATAGAACAATCTTATCAGAATAAATTTTGATTTAGGATACCTCGGCTGTGGTCTATTCTAGGTTGCTTGCATCATTTTTTGACAAGTCTACACGTACCAAACTTCTATCCAGTTATGGATTTAAATCAAGCTACATTCATGTAGTGTAATGTCTGTATGCACCCTCTGCATGCGTTGGTGGTTGCAAAAGACCTAAGAAAACATATTAAGCATGTAGAGGTGCCCAGCGAATGTACTTATGATTAAAGGATAGGGCTCCAAACACACTTGCAGTAATAGATTGCAGGGCCTTGTTCATTTGCCACCATTACTCCCTTCTTCAGTGTTCCTCTTTTGTTGTTTATCCAGACATCACTTTCAATGACTCTTTTCCACAACTTTTTGAATTCTAGTAGGTATTTCCATTTTTGGATGTCAGAATTGTGCAAAGTGCCATCTGAATTCTTCAGATTTGATAGGAGAAACTGCCTACCAATATTCTGAGATAAGTATTTATTTGTTTGTATATTTTTGGGTTGGCTAAGGGGCTAACTAATCAAGCTTATAATAAAAACTCAATTTTAACTTTAACACCAGGATAGCTACCGTCCTCTGTGGGGTGTTTTACACAGCAAAAAAGACTACGTTCTTAACCTAATAGCAGTGAAAATAAGGTAACTTGTCTAATCAAGTTCAGCCCGCAGAAGAGACTAGGTTTGAAATCAAGCTACTAACCCAAGTTATAACCCAACTGACCTTACCTTCATTTCTATTTTAGCCCAAATTAAGAACTAATTTATTTGATTATGCTTGGCTGTAATGCCTGAGCAGTGTCAGATAACGAATAATTCATATTAATCTACTTTAATTTCTATGCATTTATATAATGAATGCATAAACATTTCCAGTTTGAAAACTCATTTGACAAAAGCCACTACAAAATCAAAAAAGCTGCTGATATCCCTAATTATTGGGTCATCAGGACAAGCTTTCTACTTTGCAGAGAATGTTTATCAGAGCTATAGCAATGAAACAAAGACCTAAACAATATTATTATAGCTCCACTATTTTTATTATTTTAGAATGGAGTGTCAAAATAGAGTGTTTTCTTTAAATATATCTGAACTGAGGATACTCAGCATGAGGATGGAATAAAAGCAGCATTTACTAGTTTTGTCTAAAGTCAATCAGTTTTTGTTCCCATGTACTTACAGAATCACTGAAATCAAGCATACATACATCTTCAGATGTAACATTTGACCTTTCACCACTGAACTTCCAGCTTAGATCACATGTCTGGTAAGTGACAATTGTCTTTTTTATCCTTAAGAGATAGCAGATTAACTCACAAAATAACATGAGTTTAGCAAAAGGAACATGTAAATGAAGGGACTGGAAGAGAGTGCACTGATTAAAAAAAGAAAAAGTAAACCTGTATATCAGATGCAAACTACAATATAGTAAATGGAGGGACTAAATCAGGTTATGACCCTGTGAATAAGTGACAGCTTCTATGTAACAAAATGTAGAGAAGAAAGAACTATAAAATTATTTTTTCTTCATTGAGGTTTGATTAATGCAGAGGGAATAACTAGGAACACATAGGTAAAATAGCAATAGGTTTGAATAACTCTAAAAAAAGTATTTAGGTCCTGAGTCAGCAAGGCATAGTTAAGCATATGCCTAAATTTAAGTACATAAGTACTCCTATTTAACTAACTTAAGTTATTAATAACAAAGTAATAGATTTGATTGTAGAACATTTTGGGACAGAGCAGTTACATACTACTTGAATGCCTAATTTAGATACATGCTGAAGTGCCTTACTTAATGATGACCTTAAATAATTGCTTAAAGAGAAAAATATTGTAGATTGACTGCTAATCTTATAGCAAAAAATGACCTAAATTAAATGTTATCATTAAATACTGTATTATCAGACATATTAATTTGTGTTCATCAATTTAATTACTGCTTAAATGTGTGTTACTGGGGAAAAACAGGCATCATTTCTTTTTCAGTAACTTTTCCTCATTCTATGATAAAATATTTCTTCTTTTAAATGGAACATTATTCAAAAGCAGATTTAAATTTGTTCATCTGAACACAGACTAAATTTCTAACAGCTCTGGATTACATGCATGTGATATACTTCCGTTTTCAATCAGAACATGAGGTGAAAGAGGAGGCAAAGTATCAAAGACAAGACTCAGTTTATGTTCAGAGTTCTGAGAAGATTTCACATTAATCTTTGAAGAAAGTTTTTATTCATCACAGCTATTTGAAAGGAAATATATAATGCAAAATATTTAGCTGGAATGTGTGTAGTAAATGTTAATATATTTAACAGGAAGGAAAGAATGCATGCTTGTGAGTCTTAAATGTCTCTTTCAAAGATTCTCTTCACTGAGGAAATAAACCTTGAGAAACTGAACCTGGGGGCAATAAAATATCTGTAGGGCATAGTAGTAAAGGCACAAATATTACTTGTATGAAAAAAGCTGCAAACTAGCATTCAACATTTGATAACAATGCTGTAAATTTGGAATACTTGTTGCTATGGCTACAAGATTATTCTTCTTGCCAATAACATGAAGGTGGCCTAGAGTAATCTTTTTGCCTATGCATTATATGTTCTTCAGTTTGAGAATGATTTACTAAGTTTGCTTACTATTTTTAATAGAAATATGTAACAAATAGGGCTCAGTTCTGCATTCTTTGGACATCTAAAACTCCCAGTGTAATTAGTGGGAATACAGAGCATGAAAGGAATGTGGGTGTGGTCATAGTTTCATAGTTGTTAGGGGCCAGAAGGGACCTTACAGATCATCAAGTCCAGCTCCCCTACACTTGAGCAGGAAAGACTACTGAGATCAGGGCAGTAGTGTTTCATATTTCCTTAGTAGTTTGTGCCTAGTAGGCCTGTGTGAAGTGGCTAGTATTTGCTTCGGATTCAGATTCAGCCGATTCGGGGGACAGTGATTCGATTCGGTGATTTGAATCACTGTCCTGAATCAATTCGGCCGATACGGCTCCTGCCAAACCTCTGAATCACCCAGGCCCACCCCCCACCCACTCTCCCAGCTAGAATAAATGCACAAAGACTTTACAAGGACATGATTAGGTGATTTGGGTTTTGCACTGTTCTCAAAAGACCAAGGAGGTAAGATTATGAAATGATCAAGCTTTTTTATTCAGAAAGCCATACTATGCCTCTTGTTCTGCTGTTCCCTCCTGCCATCCCCAGGCAAATATAACAACTTATACATAACACCCTTAAATGTATCCACACATCTTCCCCCTTTACATGTAACACATCCCCATATAATACTAAGATTGAAAATTTATTTCAACCCATAATTAAAGCATATTTTAACAGGTCTCTGTTAGTCTTTGTGTTGGCTTTTTAGCTGTAAGTGATCTTCTCAGTTTCTCTGCATTCTCAGTCCTTATTGGTTTAGTTCTTGTTTGGTTTCCTTGTTCAGATGTCTCTACTTCTGCGTCATTTTCAATCTCCCTTGTCATTTCTTGTTGCTTTGATGTTAGTTCTGTTTCCTTTGGTGAACCTCATGATGCTGCTTCTTTTTTTCCATTTATGAGCAGCAAATGTCATCTGTGGTGCTGTAGCAATAAAGTTGGACACCCACGGCAAGGCCTGAAGCAGCAGTCTGCCCTCACCCCACACACAGATCTGGGGGGCTGCATGTCCCCCCATGCTTGCCTGGGAGTACATGCAGTGGTGGGAGATGCCCTTCCCCTGTCCCCATGCCCCACCAAACAAGCCTCTTGCAACTCTGTCACATGTCCCGCCCTAGCTGGGCAGTGCCTGTTGGAGCTCCTTCACTTTGGTGACAGGTGGTCACCCTGGTGGCCCCTGCCATTGCTACAGCACTGGTCATCTCTTCCTTCTGAACACCTGTTCTATTGGTGTGACTACTTTATAGGATCTGAGAGCTACTTGATGGGAAACTAGTCCTTTTTATTTCCAGATTTGTCCATCTGAAATAAGCACCATACCTTTCTTGTGCAGTTGTGGTAACACCCTGGAACACCTGCCATAATATCAGTTTTGTTTGTGTTGATTTTTTAAAATGTTTTCATGTGTTGCTTTTCATTCTGATCAGCATCATCCACAAGAGTTGGCAGCCTGGTTTTGAGTTTCCTGTTAAATAGGATTTCTGCTGGGGACAATCCATGTTTCATGGGTGTTTTCCTATAATTTAAGAGTGACAGGTAAACAAAGGTGTATCAGTCTGTAGCTTTTTTCAACAACTTCTTCACTATTTGTACTCCATTTTGCACCAGACCATTGGATTGTGGGCATTTAGAAGTGTTATGATGGAATTGTCTGCAAACTCTAAAATCATGACATTTGAATTGAGGTCTGTTGTCTGTTCTCACAATTTGTGGAATCCCATGCCTAGAAAAAAATCAATTTAATGTGAGTTATGATATGGTTTGCTGTTGTACTTTTGGGTAATCCAATTTCAGGATAGTGAGTATAATAATCTAGCACTAACACACATTTTTTTCCTGCATGTATGAATAAGTCAATGCCCACTTGATACCATGGAGCTATAGGTTCCTCCATGACCACCATGGGCTCTTTTCTTTGCACTGATCTGTACTTTAGGCACATTATACAAGCCTTTACAGCATCTTCTATGTCATTATTTATGTTGGGCCAACATAGATCACCCCTTGATCTCCTTTTGAATTCTTCAATGCCTAGATGCCCCTCATGTATTCTGTTTAATTGTGCTAAAGAAAGACGTGTTAATCAACGAGTTGTGAGCCTTTGAACAAAATGCCATCCAGTACTGACAGCTCTTCCTTGAACTGAGAGTAGGGGCTAAGTATATGTTTTCCAGGCCAAACAGCACAAATAGCTGTTATCACTTTTTGTAATACGGTGTCTTGAGCAGTAGCTTTTGCAATTAGTGTCCACATTTTATCTGTGGCAGGAATCACTCTTTTAACTAGATTAACATGTACTATGTCTGAGTCTGGAATTCTCTTATTTTCCATTGTGTCATATGCTCTGGACAATGTATCTGCAATAAGCAGATGTTTTCCTGGCATATACTGCATGTCTACATTATACATTTGCAGTTAAAAGAAAAGTCTCTGTAATCTGGATGATATGTCTGACAACCCTTTCTTTGCTATAGCTACCAAGGTTTATGATCAATTTCAGCTATCACAGGTTTCCCACAGATGAATATATGAAATTTCTTACAGCCATATACCAGAGCTAAACTTTCTCAATTTGTGTATATAGATACTCTGACTTAGAGAGTACCCTTGATGCATATGCAAAGCCTCTCCAATGCCTTCTTTAGAAACATCTGTTGACAATTTAAGGGGTCTTTTAGGGTCATGGTACAGTAAAAGCTCTGTTATCTGGCATCCCGTGGGAATGGGGGATGCCAGATAACAAAATATGCCAGTTAATTGATCAGCCTGAACAGGCGTCCTTGCCTGTTCGGGCTGCCACTTCTCCTGCCACATCCAGGACATTGCCGCCCCTCTTGTGGCACCGCTGCCCCTCCTGCAGCATCAACACCCTCCTGTGGGCCCTGCAGGCTGGCAGTGCAGGCTGCTTTGCCCTGGGCTGTTGGAGCTTGGAGAAACTGGAAGTGCCACGGTGGGCACTTCCGGTTTCACTTTACCTTACAAGCTGGCATGCCGGTTAATAGAGCATGCCGGCTTCTAATGGAACTTTTACTGTATTTTATTAATAGATTCATAGATGCAAGGGTCAGAAGGGACCTCAACAGAACATCAAGTCTGATCCCCTGCCTAGGCAGGAAAGAGCGCTGGGGTCAGATGCCTATCCAGCCTTCTCTTAAAGACCTCCAAGGTAGGGGAGAGCACCACCTCCCTTGGAAACCACCATGAAGAAGCTTTTCCTGATATCTAGCCTAAATTTGCTGTCTGTCAGTTTGTGACTATTGCTCCTTGTTACCCCAAGAGGCACCCTGGTGAACAGAGCATCTCTGATCCCTTGCTGCATCTCACTAATGAATTTGTAGGTGGCCACAAGATCACCTCTCAGTCTTCTCTTGTGGAGGCTGAAGAGCTCCAAGTCTCTCAGTCTCTCCTCATAGGGCTTGTCCTGTAAGCCCCTGACTATATGAGTTGCTCTTCTCTGGACCCTCTTGAGTCTATCAACATCCTTCTTGAAGTACGGTGCCCAAAACTGGATGCAGTACTCCAACTGCAGTCTGAACAATGCCACATAGAAAGGAAGTATCACCGCCTTGGATCTATTTGTCATGCATCTGCTGATGCATGATAAAGTGTGGTTAGCTTTGCTGATGATTTCGTCACATTGACGATTCATGTTCATCTTGGACTCCACTATGACTTCAAGATCCCTTTCCACTTCTGTGCTGTTGAGAGGGTCATTTCCCAGCCACTAGGTGTGCTGGATATTTTTGCACCCTAGGTGCAGCACTCTGCACTTGTCCTTGTTGTACTGCATCCTATTGTGTACTGCCCACTTTTCTAACCTGTCCAGGTCTACCTACAGTTATTCCCTACCCTCTGGAGTGTGCATTTCACCCCACAATTTAGTATCATCCACAAACTTGGACAGAGTACACTTCACACCCACATCCAAGTCACTGATGAAGATATTGAAGAGTACAAGCCAAACTATAAGCCAATTTGCCACCCACTGGACCATGTAAACATCTATATCACAGCCTCTTAATTGGGATGAGATACCGTATCAAAGGCCTTGCTAAAATCCAACAAAATGACATCCACCTCTACTCCTGCATCTAAGCATTTTGTGACCCTGTCATAAAATGAAACCAGATTGGTCGGCCATGATCTACCTGCTACAAATCCATGCTGGTTTCCCAGCTGTATTATTTTTCCCAGTGGACTCCCACAGATATGATCCTTCATGATCTTTTCAAAGACCTGTCCAAGCGTGGAGGTGAGACTGACTGGTCTGTAATTACTCGGATCCTCCTTCCTCCCCTTCTTGAAAATAGGGACCACATCGGCCCTTTTGCAGTCCTCCAGGACCTGACCTGAGCACCATGAGCACTCAAACAGCCATGCCAGTGGTTCTGCTATGACACTGGCCAATTCCTTCAGTACTCCCGGATGAAGCTCATCCAGGCCTGCTGACTTGAACACATCCAGTCCATCCAAGTGATTCTGCACCAAGTCAGCATTGATAATTGGTGGTCTGGTGTCCCTCTGCTGCCCATCTAAAAGCCCATTAGGAGATTTATCTTGACTCCTGTTCAAGAACACGGAGGCAAAAACCTCATTCGTTGAATAGCTCAGCTGTTGCCCTGTGGGGTCAGGCCAATGCTCACGATCTCAATATCACACTGTTAGACAGGAGGGTGTGGTGTACAATTGCACATACATACACACAAAAATCAATTAGGCACACACATACACTCTAGGTGTATACATCCCCATCAGGTGCACACACACATACACACACACACACTACCAATGCAGGCATGTACACATCCAAAATTACCAGCCTAGGAACATGCGTATCTATCACCAGTTCAAGCACCTACACACTGAAAGTTAGACAAAAACCAATTGTCAATACTCACACACTCAGTACACATATCACTAATTTGTATATCACACACACAATGCCATATATATTCACCAGTTCACACACAAACCACCCACCTACATATACACACAGGTGAGTTCCTAACTTGGATGGTACAGTATGTATGTGTGTATTTGGGGTACTTGGGGGAAGGTTAAGATGAGAGAGAAAGTTGCTAGAACTGGGATTAGAACCAGTAGACTAGAGAGAAGCTGGTTGAGGAAGCAAGGCCTGGGTTTACTTAAGGTCAAGTGGCCCCACGGTTACTTGAGGTCACTGGTGTGAGGGAAAAAGCCCACTGGCAAGGAGGAGACAGACAGAAAAGAGAGAGGCAGAAACCTGGGAGCTTGGGGCTGGAAACTGAGGCAGAAACCTGGGAGCTCAGGGGGCAGATAAGTGGTGGAAAGGAGTAAACAGTCAGGAAACAGACAAAAACCCAACTCGGTGTTTCAAAATAACAGGTTTTTTTAAACAGACAACATACTACACAGGACCATGAAGTTATTGGTTCTCACACACACACACACACACAGGTAGCAGGAGAAAGACTCACTGGAAGGATTGGAGTCCAGGTAGGGAAGAGAAACAGAGTCCAAGTCCTTGGTTGAAGAGGGCCTGGGGTGATAGCTACATATCCAGGCTAGAAAGTGGCCTTTGTCCGGCAGATATTGTCCAGAGGGGGGTCACCGGCAGGGCCTGTGGGTGGATAGGTGGTGTGGCATGGTGCTGGTCCAGATGGAGAGGGCATCCCACTGGGTCTGTCTTCACTACCCCTTTTTATGGGGCAGACTACCTGTGACCCTAGTGACAGGCAAGAGTCAGCCCCTGGTGTACTGAGCATGTGCACTCCTGGGTAAGGACATGCAGTTTCAGGTGTCTATGATGGTGGGTTGACTGATTTCTCCAGCAGTCTTTGTCTTCCAAATCTTGAGCTAGGGATGGTCAAAGCAGGGTGATGGTTGGCTCGTCAAGTTAATGGTTTGGTTATTCAGAGGGAGCTATTTTTAGATCTATGCCATTGTCTCTCAAGCATCCTCATTCATCCCCATTCATTTAGGAACCAAGTTACATAGGAGGGGTAGGTATGAGTCATATGTTACAAAATATCAAAACAACAGGGCATGGGGACAAGATGGGAACCTGACACACAAAATGGATACTTGACATTACTCATACCAACCCACATTGCAGGCCTACATTATACAATGTTAATACGAAACAATAAAAATCAACGCATAAATGATAGGAATACAATATAATACAATATAAAACAGTAAAAAGCAATACAAACATAACATAACACTATTTACAATATAAAAAGGGACTTAATAGCACACAAAAACTTAGCTTAGCTTACCTAGTACTACTTGTAATCACTTATAAGGGATAGAGAGGGCAGAGAGAAAATCAGAAATTGTTAGGGAAGGGGAAGGAATGTATTATTAAAAGAACCCAAACAAACAAAAGCAAAAACTGGGTGTTTTGCTACACAGATTTGTCCCCCCTGTCTGTCACTAATTGCTCATTCTTGTTTAGTAGGGGTCCATGCTGCCCTGTACCTTCCTTTTACTCCCTAAATACCTAAAAAAAACCCCTTTTTGTTGTCTTTAATTTGTGTTGCCAACCTCAGCGCTGTAGTTGCTTTGGCCTTTCTAACTGCCTTCTTGCAAGTGCGGGCCAAGTAGGTATACTCTTCCTTGGTAGCTTCCCCCTGTTTCCACTGCCTATATGTCTTCTTTTTTGACCTTAGGCTCCCCTGGATTTCCCTGATTAGCCACGGAAGTTTTTTGCTCCTTTCCCCCTTTTCCCTCATACTGGGATTGTCTCCCTCTGTGCCCAAAGGATTGTCTCCTTTAGGAATGACCACCCTTCCTGGACTCCCATCTTGCCCATACTCCTATCCTGCAATGTATCATTGACAACACTCCTGAACACACTGAAGTTAGCCTTCCTAAAGTCAAGCATTTCCACCCTAGTAGTTATCTTACCCACCCTACACCGGATGGTGAATTTGATTGATTGGTGGTTACTGTTCCTAAGGTGACCACAAATCTGCAGTTCCCCTACCAGGTCCTCTCCTGTAGCCAACACCAAGTCCAGTAAGGCATTTCCCCTAGTGGGACCATATATCTCCTGTGTTAGATGAAGGTCCTGTACGCAAGTTAAGAACCTACATGAACAGTTGGATTTGGCTGACTGCTCCTCCCAGAAGATGTCAGGGTAGTTTAGGTCCCCCATGACAACCACATCCCTAGACTGTACAGACACAGAAAGCTGCCTCAAGAATTCCAAGTCTAGCTTTTCCTCTTGGTGTGGTGGTCTGTGGCTGACCCCCACCACCAAGTCCCTTTCCCCTCCACCTCCATGTATCCTAACCCACAATCCCTCAACTTTTTCCTCCTCTGATCCCATTTTGACTAGGGTGAATGTATAATGCTCCTTTACATAGAAAGAAACCCCGCCCCCTTTCCTCCCTACTCTGTCCCTTCTGTACAACCTGTAGCCCTCAATGTGTACTGCACAGTCATGGGTAGGGTCCCACCAGGTTTCCGTTAGCCCCACTAAATCAAAGTTATTACCTGCAAGCAGAAGTGCGAGTTTTTCCTGCTTGTTCCCTATGCTCCTAGCATTAGTAGAGAGGGCACTTGAGCCCTCCGAATGGTGCCTTTGGTGCCCCCCTGTTCTGATGCCCAATGGGCCCTTGGTACTTACCTGGGGTGTACTGCTGCATGTCTTGCAGTTTGTAGGTTCTAGACTCTCTCCATCTCCTGCCTCCCCATCCCCCATCATATTTAGTTTAAAGCCTGACATAGGAGGTCAGCCAACCTGTAAGAAAAGAGACTCTTACCTTTTGCAGAGAGGTGGAGCCCATCGTATTCTAGGAGGTCCCTTGGATGGAAGTGCAGATCATAGTCCAGAAAGCCAAAACCCACACGATAGCACCAATTCTGGAGCCACGGGTTGACTTCTCTGGCACAGGTGACGTGATGCCTACTGCGACCGCTGACCAGGAGGATTGATGACAAGACCACCTGCCCCCCCCATCTTCCTAAGCCTGGTCCCCAGACCACTGTAGTCTCTCATGATACAGTCTGGACTACTCCTGGCTGCATCATTTGTTCCCACGTGGATGAGGACCATGGGATACTTATCAGAAGGCCAGATGAGGTCAGGAATTCTCACTGTGAATTACCAGAGCTTTAGTATCAGTGCTTTCATTATTTTTTCCTTCAAGTTTTTTTTAATTCAGCTTCATGTTCATGTTCCCATATCCACTAAGCATTCTTTTGTAGGAGTGATCTAAAGTGTTTGGTTGCTCTGCTAATTTATGTATATATTTCCGTACAAAAATGATCATTCCCAGTAATCTTTGTACGCCTTCCTTATCTGTAGGGGGTGGCATGTTTGTAACGGCTTTAACCCTTGCCAGATAGATTTGCTTCCCTTTCTCAGACAACTTTTCTTCCAGATATGTTATTTCTTTGACATTGAATTTGCATTTGTGTTTGTTCAGTTTCAGACTGGCTCTGTGAGATCTTTCTAGTGCATTTTATATCCTCAGGTCATGTTTTTCCATAGTATTTCCCTAAACTAATACATCATCTGTATAAACCATTGTTCTATCAAGACCTTCAAAAATTTGTTGCAACTTCCTGTGAAGTACTTCAGATGCAGAAAACAGTCCAAAAGGAAGCCTATGAAAACAATACCTTCCAAAGGGCATACTGAAGGTACATAGTCTAGTGCTATTCTTTTCTAGAGGAACTTGCCAAAACCCAAAAGAGGCATCCAAAGTGGATAAATATTTAGCTTCTACCAATTATCAAAAACCTCTTCCCTAGTGGGAATGGGAAAATTCTCCTTTTTGATGTATTTGTTCATTTGTTTAGGATCCAGACACAATCTCAAGGATCCATCTTTTTCTTTTTTCTATTATGACCAGTGAATGAACCTAAGCAGTTGGTTGCTCTACTTTTTCTATTATGTTCATGTTAACTAATAGGCCCATGTGAGTACGCAGCTATTTGATCCGGCTTCAGATCCAGCTAGTTCAGATGCCAGGGATATGATCCAGAGGTCCAGACCGGGTTTCCGCTTCAATCCGGTCAAAGCAGCTCCAAAGCTTCAGAGCCACCTCAGAGATCCGGCCATAGGGTATAATGGGGAATCAATGAAATATCTATAACTTTGTTATTTTTTGTCTTATTTGGATGAAACTCACAGGAGCGGTAGCTTCTGCTGAGAGCATGTAATCTACAAATTTTCAAGAATATCAGTACAGGGGGAACTGCACCCCAAATTCTTGAAAGCAAAACTCATGTCACGTGTATGTGTTACACCACAGGGGGGGTGAAAACTGCAGGTATGCTATTCCCTTCTGAGACTACAAAGTATGCCAAGTTTCAAGAATAACAGTGCAGGGGTTTGGGGGGAACTGCACCTCAAGTTGCTGACAGGCAAAACCCATGACATAGATGACCCAGTGTCTGTTAAGTCACAGTGGACTGAAAACTACAGGGGTGGTGGCCCCTTCTCAGGCCATGAATCCTGCCAAGTTTCAAGGAGATAGGTGTAGGGGTTTGGGGGGAACTGCACCTCAAGCTGCAGACAAGCAAAACTCATGACATGGGTGACAGTGTGTGTTAAGGCACAGCAGGGTGAAACCTGCAGGGATGGTAGCCCCTGCTCAGGCCACAACTCATGCACTGATCTTCTTGAAACTTGTCAGACTTTGTGGCCTCACCAGGGGCCACCCCCCCTACAGTTTTCACCCCCCTGTGGTGTAACAGATAAATGTGACATGAGTTTTGCTTTCAGGAATTTGTGGTGCAGTTCCCCCTGAACCCCTCCACCGATCTTCTTGAAACTTGGTAGGCTTCATGCTCTTAGCAGAGGCTACCACCCCAACAAGTTTTAACCAAGCCAGAAAAAAACCCCCAAAGTTATAGATATTTCATTGATTCCCCATTATACTCTATGGCCGAATCGGCTTCGAATCTTTTCTGAAGTGATTCAGAAGCTTCAAATCTATTCAGAAAGCCTAAAGGTTCCAGTAATTCAATTCAGATTCATAGATTCAGCCTCCAAATCATATGAATCATCTCTGAATCCAAATCATGATCCGAAGCTTTGCACAGCCCTATTAACTAATCTATCTAATTCCTTTTTCAGTTTCTCCCTTAGTAGAAGGGCAACAGTTCTTGCAGCATGTATGGTGGGAGTATCTGGTTTTCTTAATTCTATCTTGTACTCAGTTGACAGTTTCCCTATGCCTTGAAACAAATTATAAAACTCTTCTTCTATGTTCTTGCTTTCTAGTCCCTCAATGACATTCATTCTCTTAATCAAACCTAGAGTTTTACACATTCACAACCCAATAATTGGCACTAGCTTTCCTGGGACTGTTACAACCTGAATTTTCACCATATTATCCTTGTGTCTAACTTGCAGTACACAAACATGCTTGGTTGCAATCATGTTCCATTTATATGCTCTAAATCTCACTTTCTTATTCCCATAATACACAGGTTTAGTTTTCATTTTTTGAATAATTTATTGTGGTATTACATTGACCTGTGACCCTTATCTAATTTAAAAGTTACCAATAGTTCATTGGTGTCCAGGGTGATTGTCCAATCCCAAGAAGAATGAACTACTTCTTGCATTGTTCCAATGAATAATTCTTCCTTTTCCTCATTGCATAGAGCATGCACCTGCTGTTTCTTGCGTGGTTCATCCTACTCCTTTCTGCAAACCCTTGCAAAGTGATCAAATCTTTTGCATTTGTTGCAGCACTTACCAAATGAAGGGCACTGCACGGGTTTGTGGTAACCCCCACAGCATCTGCAGCTGACCACTGTTTTTTCAAGCAATTGTCTTTGGCCTCCACTTGCCTGCTTCATAGTGAGGTCCCTCCTTTCTGTATTGTATTGCCATAGGTTTTTGCAGTCTTTTAATCTTGGCTAGTTCAGCATGTTCTGTTTTTTTCTGCAGCTTCTGCAACCTGGCATTTGTTATCTCAACTGCTTGGAACATTCTAACTGGCTTTTCCAAATTAAACTCAGGATCCCCTAGCAGCCTTTTCCTGAAACTTGTATCCCTTATACCCAATACTATTTAGTCTCTGATCATGGACTTTTTTAGGTCTTCAAAGTTGCATTCTAGCTCAGCAGTCTGAGATCTTTGACAAACTCCTCTCTTGTCTCACAATCTTTCTGCTGTCCCATCTGGAAATTACACCATTCAAAGGTTTCATTTTATTTCAGTGTACAATTTTTCTCAAACATTTTTATTTCTGTGCCATAGCTTTTTTGTTCTGTTTCTGACATTTTAGGCTATTATAAAGAGACAGAGCTTCTTGGCCTGATGTATTTAAAAAAATAGCTACCTTGTGTGAATCTTCCTTCTCTGTAGCTCCATTGGCCATTAGGGGTGTGCAAAATTTCTCCGGGCGTTTCATTTTGAAGTTGTTTCAATGCTTTTTGAGCTCAAAACAGTGCAATCAAAATGAAACAAAAGGCTTTAAAACAGCTTTGAAATGAAATAAGGGCACTTGAAATGTTTAGAAAGTTTCAAAATGTTTCAAGTTTCGAAGCTGGGCTTTACTTGGCTTCAGCACCAGTCCTAGGTGATAGCAGCAGCCTCCTGTGATCCAGTGCACAGATCCAGGGGCCTGTACCCCCGGGAGGGCTGTGGGGCTCTGCCAGACGCCTCCCTGGGGTGTGGTGCCCCAGATCTGTGCGCTGAATGACAGGAGGCTGCCGCTGCCACCTGGGACCAGCAGTGGGTGCAGCCCACAACCAGCACTGGGGAATATTGCTGCTGCTGGCTCCAGGCAGCAGTGGCAGCCTCCTGTGTCATCTGGCATGCAGATCGGGGGCCCACATCCCTGGGAAGAGTCTGGCACAGCTCCACAGCTCTCCTGGGGGTGTGGGACCATGGATCAGCATGCTGGATGGCAGGAGGCTGCCACTGCTGCCTGGCACCAGCAGCAGCAGCAGCAATCTTCCCTGGTGCTTGGTGCAGGCTGCACCCAACGCCAGTCCCAGGCAGCAGCAGCAGCCTCCTCTCATCCAGTGCACAGATCCAGTGGCCTGCACCCTCAGGAGTCATCCAGCAGAGCCCAACAGCCCTCTCAAGGGTGTGGGCCCCCAGATCTGCATGTGAAATGAAAGGAGGCTACTGCTGCCGGCAAGTGCCAAGAGTTTTGCTTTGAACAGTTTGAGGTGCAGTCTCCCAGAAACCTCTGCACCTATCTCCTTGAAACATGGCAGGCTTCATGCCCTCAGAAGGGGATACCATCCCTGCAATTTTCATCTGAATCAGGCAAGAAATGACAAAATTTTAGGCATTTTCAAGGTTCTCCATTATACCCTATGGGCAAAATGGCAAAACACATCGAAACAGTGAAACAGTTTTGAATAAATGAAATGGGGCAGTGCTTCAAAACAAAACAATGAAATGAAACACTGCCTCTTTGAAGCAGCAAAATGGAAGTCAAAATGAAACGATTCTGTTTCGCACAGCCCTACTGGCCATGGTGAATCTCTGCTTAAATTTCATTCAGTTTTCTGTTGCATTGCTGGACAGCTTTAACTCTTCTGGAATTCTGAGATGCTCCATTTTTCTTCTTTCCACCCCACTCCTAGTACCATGTATTGTTCTCAAAAGACCAAGGAGTTAAGATTATAGAACAATCAAGCTTGTTTATGCATAGAGCTGTACTCTGCCTCTTGTTCTGCTGTTCCCCCTGCCATCCCTGAGCAAATGTAACAAGTTATACATGACAATCTTAAAGGTATCCACACAGGCTTCACATTATACCTGTCATAAAAGTGTAACAATATTGAAGGTTTACCATTAAAAAAAAAAAAGAGAGACACATTAAGCATTTCATTTTGGAACAGATAATTGTTACAATCTGCTTCTGCAGAGCCTGTACAAATAAAGATTAACCATAAAAAGCTTACTTGTGGGAACAGTGGGTTTATGTTCAACTGCTGATTTTAAGAAACAGTCAACAAAATAGACTAGACACTATTGCAGGCTTGTAAATGAAGAGATACAATTACCCTGTTTTCTACTCTACTTGTAGATGCACCCATATTGTCATTTCCCAAGTTGACAGCTACATGTTGCCATACAGTGACGTTGCTATGGCAGTGTGCTTTAGCGCTTTCTTTTGGAAGTACTAAAGCATGGTGCAGTACCGGCTGTTACTGTGCTGTGTGTGCAGCTCACAGGTGAATTTCCCATTTATGTCACAGTAGCGGCATGCTATACTCGGGGAGCGTACCACTATGGCAACAAAGCTGGCTAGCATGTGTAGACACACATGATCACTACATCACCATAGCACATGATATGGTGATGTAGCACATCACTATGTTGCTGCAGGGGGTCATGTAGATGTGCCCAGCATGGCCAATACAGTCATCTTCCAAATTTCTCTCATGTTAAAGCTGAATGTGATGCTAGCCACAGCACTCCCTTGTGTGCCATGGGTTACAAAAGCTGATTATTCAGCTTAGGTAGGCCTTAGGCCTAAGAAACCTTAGAGACCTGAGTGGAACTGGTATTACCACTGACCACAACAGTTGGGTATTTTATAGGACTGACCCATTTTACTTGCTCAGCAGCCATACTGAATACTACTATGGTTAAAAAGACCACTCAAAAGAAAGGAGATGATTTCAACTTCAGTCCTGTCAGTTTATTTGCAGCTGGCCAAAGTGGATAAGCCTGGCTGAGAGAAGACATGCGAGAGTCGGGCATGGCTTCGATCCTGGCTGGAATTTAAAGCTCCCCTTTCAGGAGATGACCACAGCCATAATACTATCTGCCTTCTCCAAAGGATGAGGCATAATTGGTTTCATGTGTGCAAATTGCCTTGCAATACTCTTTTTTCTTTCAGTTCTGACACATTTTTCTCCTTCCCATGAACTAATCTGTGCATTACACTGCTGGTTATATTGCTAACTCTTGTGTTCCCATGCACACTGAAATTACCATCTGTGTTAAAAAATGTGAAGGCTAGTTTGCCTTACAACATTTTTGTCTTTTTTGTGCCACTTGATCTTTTAAGGTGGTGTAAGGAAGCTGGCCAAGACTTTCAGAAATGAATAATAATTTTGTGTACCTCAGATATTTAGAGTCTGACTTCTTGCAAGTGCCTGATACCTCTTGCAAGGATCTGCTTTCAGAACAGGTAATTGGCATTTTTTTTTTTAAAGAAAGGCCCCTCTAAGTTTTCTCAAGCTGTTAACCCATAATCATTCATCACTTTTGAAAACCTTGGCAAAAAGCCTTTTTGATATATCAGAAATAGTGCCTTACCATGGAAGAGGACTGTGTATTTTCCAGTTTTAACCAATTTATTTTGACACTGCAGGAAGTAGTGCGCAATCATCTTGGCATGTTCCAGGAGATTTGAGGTGGTTCTATTCCTGTTGTTTTTATCCAAAAGCAACACTCAGAGAAAGTGGGTCTGGTTGTTGGGCCACCCACCAGGGTTTTATTTAGCTCAGACTTCTGGATTTCTTAATCATAGATGGTCTCACATAAAATCTATATCTGTTTTTAGAGGAAAAGTCTTCCTTGATATATTACCAATATATAGTATTCTGGTTAACATTCCTATTCCCCGATTGCTATGCCATTAATTCATGTCAGCAGTGTGTATGTTGCAAAAAATTAAAATCTGGTCTTTTGAAATACAGTATTTTTCACAAATATACAATGAATTGCATGAATGTATGGCAGGAGCTGACCAACCTTTTACTGCTACAGACTTAACAAGTATTTCAGTGGAATTGAAGAATGACCTCTTTGAACCTTATCCTCTGGTGGTTTTTTCTGTCATGATGTTAATCAGCACATCTCTCTCACTGTTCAGGGAATCTGGGAGAATAAAGGTGGAAATATGGAACTGCAGGAACTGAAAAATAATACTTAGTAATATAAATCATGCAAAAAAGGGATAGTCATTGTAAGGAAAGGGATCCTCAATACATGCCTTTGAGAAAATCTAATTTCTGTATATTTCATGAGCTAGAAGAAAGGGAAGTCTTTGAGTAAGGAAAAAAAAAAACAACTTTGTATCCAGGCCAGAAACAATGTACCATAGGTATCTGATTTTGTGCAACTGGAAAACCTTCTCATACTAACAACATTTCACTTTTAATTAATCTCAAATATTAAATTAATAGAATTGGGGATGTAAATACAGACATTTGCTTTTTATCATGAATAATAAACAGAATAATTTACTATTTGTACATCTCATGTTTGCAGATAAGCTCTCCTGGTGAGTCAGAATGCAGTGACCAGAGCAAATTTATCAAGTGAATTGATGCAAGGAGAATGTGGCAAATCTCCCACATTGCTCATAAATCATCAGGTGTTCTGGACGCACTGATTTCCCTGAACTTCTGTTCTTTCAAGCCATTTGATTCATCTCAGCAATCCTGTAGCTATTTCACAAGAAAAAAGTACATGACCCTGCAGGGCTTCTTTCTTTGTCTGCATGTGTGGGTGACATATACAGAAAGGCTGCTTACAAGACATATTCCCTTTGTGCATGGTGTGGTCATTCAATACTTCCACAACATAGACAACAATGTGCATGAACGTTGCATGCCTCCTGAGGCTGGTGGGGCATGGTGACCACCCACAGACAGCAACGACGGAGTCATGGCAGCAGTGAGTGAGGAGCTCCTGCAGATGACCACAGTGGTATCAGCGGCAAGGTGTTGGGGGTGGGGGGTGGCGAGCGCTGACCAGTGATTGGCTACCACCCACAGACGCCACTGGTATCATCGGTGGTGGGTAGCAGCGATCAGCAACTGCCTACAGATGCCGCTGGCAGTGTTGGCAGTGGGGGGGTGGGGTGGCGAGTAGCACCCACCTGCAGACGCCGCCAGCAGTGGCAGCCAATCTCAGGGGGTGCACGTGCACCCATGTGCACCCCCTATGCATTGCCAATGACAATGTTAAACTGAAGCATCAAGTTAGCAATCTAAAAAGCTGAGAAGCTTGCCACATAAAGTCAGGGTGAAATTTGGGGGCAGGTTGGTTAAAAAAAGATTCACTTCTTGCATGTGCATTCATAAGCAGGAGTACTGAATTCAGTACCAAATTCAGGATTTGAAAGGAAGTCTTTAAAGGAATTCATCATAGGCCAATACTTCTTCAGATCATCACTTTCATGCAGGAGGATATAAATGGAACAAAACCAAGTGAAGAATCTTGGTTGAATATTTAGTGTCTACACACAAAAACAGGGACCAGCCAGGGACTCTACAAACTGATTCTATGTAGTATGGCTCTTAGAGTCTGTATTCATCCAAATGTTCCAGGATAAATAAATATTTCATCCAAAGAAAAAAATATAGAGTGAGCTATCTGGAGTTATCACAGAATTTCAGAAATAAGCACATATTGTAGGTGTTGAGTTTCTCTTCAAGTATTTTGCACAGCTCTTCTCCCCAACAACTGGATAGAACACAGGGCATAATTGAAACCTGAAGAAAAAAGTATTATATTTTCACAACATCCACTTTTCACAACATCCACCAGTAACTTTTATGCAACTCTATACAACTTTTTCATTCCATACATGTTATAAAATTGTAGATATCTGGAAGTAAGTTAAAATTAAGCTTTTTTAGAATTTTATTCTCAAGTAATTACAGGTTGTTACATCTGCTTTTCATATTTATCCATAGCCTGGACCAAAGACCTTTAAGGGCAATGGGAGGCTTTATACAGCCTTCAGTAAGCTTTGGATCAAGTTCCCATTTTTTGTTAGGTATACTTTCACTGTATAGTATGTTATATAAAGCCCATTGAACCCATGAATTAGAAACTTCATAAAAAATATAAATTAGAAAATATAGTAAAGCATATCTGTCAAATTTAAAGAACTCTTGGATGTTATATAAATAACACCCTGGTTTTGATCAGACTGGAAGCACAAAATATATATTGATTATTTACTGTATGTGGTGTTAATGCAAGAAAATGGCCCAAAGCCTTTAGGAAAATCTGAACCAATATATCTTTTGCAAGCCAAAAAACAAAATAAAACAAAACAAACAAAAAAAATTAAAACAGGCTTTTTATATTAATTTCTGAAACACAATCAAGAACTTAATTTGCTAGGTCTCAAAAAAATCAATCTCACAGTCTTTATTAAAAATGTATCTGCTTTAATTAGTTATGTAATGTCTTCATTATGCCACTGCCTAGCAAAATCACATGAAGGAAATGGAAGCTTTACTTCTTGTACAAGAAATAAGAAGAAAAAGCTAGATTGTAATGCACTTTTTGATAATTTAGCAGATATCTTTGCAAAGTAATGAGACACAATAGGAACATGCATTATCTAGCCAGCTGCAGCAATGTGGAAGATTATTTGACGTAGGTACAGTTTATGTTATCCAAACAGTAAAATCACAGTTGGGGTTTTTAAAACCACAGGTCTGCAGGGGGAAAAGGCATTGCAGCTTTAAACAAATTTACTATTTTGTATTTTGCCAAGTGCTAAATGCTTCCAAGCTAATAGCAATATAAATGTTAATGGGGCACTGCAACATTTTAATAGTAACTCAACAAATATTTCATGTTTTTGATGGAACCCTTTAGTGCACCTAGATTTTTAGAATAGATTTATTTGTAATTTTTTTAGTATGAAAATACTTAAGTTTTTAAAGGCAAATAGACATGGACGGCACTGCACAGTTCCTAGCACAACAGACTCCTGAACTTGGTGAGGTTCCTGGAGAGTACCAGGACACACTATAAGCCCCAGAAAAAGGAGTTGTAGATCTCAATCATTTTTGGACTCAATGCACCCCTCCATAATTTTTGTGATTTGAATGTCACCCAATTTAAAAATTAATTTACATATTGGAATGCTTGCCTCCTTGAAGAAGGTCTGGGAAGTACAGGTAGGATATTGTCCAGACTGGGACAAGCCTGAGACTACACTTATCTGTTTAGTTCATCTACTCCTCACACCTCAAGATGCCTTTTCAAAGCATCTGGCAGCACCCCAGGCTACCCATTCCCCAAGCTGAGAATCACTGGCTTAGAGGGACACATCTCACTGAATTCATAGGTACTTAATTCTAATTTGCAAAAAGGATTCACATTCAAGAAGAGAATGCAGAAGGTGGTATTCCATGCAACAGGAAATGTGTGTCTCTTTTGTACCTCCCAGATCTCCATCTTTAGATTCTGCATCCTTGTCAGAGTGATCATTCAGGTCTGAGCAAATGCTGGTGGTATCCACTTAGCTGATGTTACAGTAAGTGACCAGCAGCAATGATTCAGAGCAGTCACAGCAAGGCCTGATGGGACCTATGGTTGCAGTATTGATCTTGGCAGTACTCCAACAGGCATGGTCTTTGAGACAATAATCTAAGGTTGTGTAGCAGTGCGGAGCTGACTTTGAATCCAGGATTTACCTCATTAGCAGGAAATATGGCTGATGTTACAAAACTGAACACCAGAGCAGGAGATGGAGAGGTGGAGCTCCCTGGATTGGAGCTCACCAGCACAAGAGAGTTCCCCATGTCATCTCTGCTGTCAAATTCAACTGAATAGTAGGACTGTGCAAGGCTTCAGATCGCACTTCGGATCCGGGGCCACTTCGGATGCTTCGGTGTCCGAAGCAGCAATGCCCAGAGCAAAGCGGGGGCTCAGTTAAGCTGGGTGAAGCGGTTCAGCACTTTGGAAATGCTTTGGATGCTTCAGACACTGAAAGTGTCAGTTAGAAAAGGGAGGGGGAGCAGGGGAGGGAGGGAGGGAGGGAGGGAGAGTGGGAGTGGGAGAGGAGAAGTGGGGGGGGGAAGATTGATATGTGTAGGTGACCAGTGAGAAAGAGTTCTCTCTGGCTGCCTTTCCAATGATAGCGTCTGCGGGGAGGGAACTAGAAACAACATAAAAGCCTCTGTTTGGAGGCATGCTGAGCCTTTTCCTAGCTTGTTCCCTCTCAGGAACTGTGAGAGAAAGGAACCTTCAGACTCAAGCATTTCAGCTTGCTTGCTTTACTCAGTAGTTGAACTTGCCTGCTCCTTTTTCTTGTTAGAAAGGATTGGGTAGGATTTAGCTTATTTTATCTTAGCTATTCAATTACTATTATGATTCAATTCATTTCTTTGAATTTATATTTGCTCTTTTCTTTTTTTGGAAACTTTGAAAAAAGAAAGCTGTGTTTTCCCTGCCAGCGTGATCTATCGCTGTGCAGGGAGGCACACAGATTGCACACATGCATACACATACACAATATAAAGAAGAAAAATCAGATATTCATAGGAGGAGAAGACGACAGACAGACAGACAGAACACAGTTTTTGCATAGCTCTTAACACTGAAGCAAACAATCAAAGAAGAGTCCAGTGCATGCACACAACAGAGGGAATAAAACACACAACACCAAAACAGTGACACACACACACACAGACCTTTTGCAGCACAGGAAAGATTAATATGAAGCATGCTGGAAAGGCAGGTGCCAGGTCTTCTCGACAGACAGACAGACAGAACACAGTTTTTGCATAGCTCTTAACACTGAAGCAAACAATCAAAGAAGAGTCCAGTGCATGCACACAACAGAGGGAATAAAACACACAACACCAAAACAGTGACACACACACACACAGACCTTTTGCAGCACAGGAAAGATTAATATGAAGCATGCTGGAAAGGCAGGTGCCAGGTCTTCTGGCAGGGGAGGGAGAGGGGGTAGGGGAAGAGCTACAGCTGGAAGCTCCCCCTGCCCCCACAAACACAGATGCATTCTCTTCCCAAGCAGCCATGACATGAGTGCTGCCAGTGGAAGCAAGGAGGTAGGAAAAGTGTCTGCACCTGATGTCCCTGCACCTGCGCCACCTCCACTCTGTCCAGAAATAGGCACCAGCAGTGGAATCACTGTCTCCTCCACCCCAATGTCATCTCTCAGCGTGAGCCTCCCACTGCCAGAGGAGGAGCTGGAGCTGGAACTAGGGATGCTGAGCGCGCTGGCTCAGGCAATTCTGAGGACTGAGGGCAAATCAAAGTTTGTGCTCCACAGCCCTCAAATTTCCCTTAGACCCAGGTCTCCTCTGGAAAGTAGCACCTCAGAGGAGGCTGAGGTAGTGAAGGCAAGTGGCTCAGCTGAGGTAGCTCCTCCTGCTGTTGAGCCTCAGTCTGCTGAGGAGTGGGATAAGGCAGGATCTTCACCCTCAACCCAGAAGCGTGTAGTGTGTAAGCAGTTTGGAGCTGGCAGATGATTCCTGGTGACCCCCTTGCCTTTCTTTCTGCTCAGCCTGGCACCAGTGTAAGTGTGCTGAAAGGGAAGTCCCCCGCTCGCTCCAAAGCCCCCTTCCCCCCAAAGCAGAGGCAGGCCACCCTGTACCAGTGGGGGAAAGGTGGACAGAAAGTAGGGCATGTTCCCAGGGTGAGCAAGATCACCCAGAGCATTGGGGAGATGCTTGCTCTGGATAGCCAGCCCTTCTCCCTAGTTGAGCAGCCAGGGTTCAGGCAATTTGTAGCACTTCTGGCCCCATTTTACAAAGTGCCCACATGCACCACCTTTGGCAGGATGGTGGTGCCCTCCCTGTATGAGGCATGCAGGGAGTACTTGAGAAAGGAGCTGCGCAAGGCAGGGCTGCAGATAGCCTTGCACTTCACCTCCAACATCTGGAGCAGCTGGGGTGGAGATCATACCTACCTCTCCCTCGCAGGGCACTGATGTGATCAGTCAGGCCATCGGTGGGCTCTACTGCAAGCCGAGGTGCTGGATGAGTCCCACAGAGCAAGGGAGATCATGGGGGCCATGTATTGCATGGTGCAGGGGTGGCTTGTTGGGTAGGCCGAGCTCACCCATGAGTTCATGGTCACTTACAATGGGGCCAATATGGTGAAGGCTGTCCATGATTCCAACTTCTTTGGCATCTGCTGTCTGACACACAGGCTGCACCTAATAGTGAGGGATGCCTTGGAGGGGGACAGGGCTGCCGGTGATGGCGCCACCACCACTACTGCTACAAGCCAGCTGATTTCAAAATGCAGGAAGGTGGCGGGCTACTTCCACCGCAGCATCAAAGCGGGCAAGATGGGAGAGCTGAGCATCCTGCAGCACAAAATCATGCAGGATGTGGAGATTCAGTGGAACTCCACATACCTGATGCTCGAAAGGTTGGTGGAGCAACAGAAGGCCATCCATGAGATGGCCTTGCTTAGGGGGATTGGGATCAGTGCCCCCCTGAACAGAGCTGAGTGGCATACCATCTCCCAGATCTTGGTGGTCCTCAAGCCCTTCCTTGAGGCCACCAAGACCCTTAGCACTGGCGATGCCCTCCTCAGCCAGGTGATCCACCTAGTAAGGAAACTAGAGAACCAAATGGAGAAGTTCCAGGGGATCAATGTTCCTGGCTGGGGCAGGCCGTTGTCACCAGATGTGCAGGCACTGGTGAGGCAGCTGAAGAAGGGCATCAGGGGATGGCTGGATCTCTTGCGGTCCAGTACAGTCCACATGATGGTGGGCATGTGCGACCCGAGGGCATGTGTGACTGAGCATATGCACTGGCAGCCCCAATACCCTTGATCACTGGATGTAGGTGATAGTCAACAAAGTCAGGGAGGCTGAAGTGCAGAGGTGAGGGGATGTGGAAGAGGAGGATCCACTTTCCCATGCCAGCGCTCTGAGAACCAGCACCAGCACCAGCCAATCTCCTCCACGCCAGCCACTGCCAATGTGGGCCATGGGCATGGCTTCAATGCTGGGGTCCAAATGCACCAGACCCCAGCCTCGGGCAGGTAGCACCGAGGCTTCGGTGGCTACCTATCTCGCTGAGGATGTGGAGCCTCTGGACTGCACCCCTTGGCCTACTGGGTAAACCACAGTCAGATGTGGCAGGATTTGACAACAGTTGCCTGGCAACACCTGTCCTGTCCACTGAGAGGGTGAGAGGTTCCAAGTGAGAGGGTGTTCAGCATTGCTGACATCCCACCACATCTGCTTGGATCCTGCTTTGGTGGAGCAGCTGGTGTTCCTAAAGTTGAACCTCCCCCTGCTGGGGTTCCCCAAGCTCCACCTACAGACGGACTGAGTGCCATCCTCCTCACTCTGTCTGCACCAATTTCCTTTTTTAGTTTTTTAAAAGCCGAGTAATACCCTGCTGTCAAGTGGAGGGGGCACTAACTGCATCACCAGCCAGCAGGGGAAGAACACGTCCCTGCTGAGCTCATTCCCCTGGTGGGACTGCTGGTAGTGCGGCAGCCCCGTAAATGCCAGGACCAACAATCCCCTGATGAAATCCAGGTAGGAGGTGCCATAACTTCCAGCAAATGCATACACACACAAAATCCTGGCTGGGGAACGCCCAGACCTGTCACATCTTTGACAGGCCTGACGCTTGCTGGTTGCAGTGCAGTTGTGAGGCTTCCAGTGAGCTCAGCTTAGCTGTCCAGGATGCCAGCTTTAGGGTTGAAAACCCCTTTGTCAGGCTGAGGAAGTACCTGCAGTTGGTCCTGGATGGAAGGAATAGTAAAGAAGCCAGAGGCTGGTCTGGCCCACAATGCAGGTAAGAAAGCCAGTCAGTGAAAATGGGAGTTATAGATATTTCATTGATCCCCCATTATACCCTTTGGCTGGCTCTCCAAGGCAGCTCTGAAGCTTCAGAGCCACTTCAGTGGATCAAAGCAGCAAACCAATCCAGAGCTCCGGATTGGATCGCTGACATCTGAAGCTGCCAGATCTAAAGCCAGATCGAATACCTGCCTACTCACACAGGCCTAATGGTCTACACTTTAGAAATGAACAAAAGAGATTCAAGGACAACTTGAAGGCCAATCTTAAAAAATGCAGTATTAACATCGAAGGTTCATGGAACTCATTAATTAATCAGTTTTAACTGATACAAATACAAATACAATTAATCAGTATTAACATGGAAGGTTCAAGAACTGTATTGTCCCCAGTGGTGTCATGATGTATGACAAGGCATCGATCATTTTGAGCAACCTCATCTCACAATGGAGATGGGTAGATGAGAGAGACAAAGAGAAAGAGGAGTGAGTAATTCAGCATCACCAGGATCTACACCTTCCTCCTGGAACTATTTGCCATATCTGCAGTTGAACATGCAGATCTCTGATCAGCCTCCTCAGCCATCTACACAGTCACAAATGATACCCTAGAAATCTGTCCCTTTTGTACTGAGTAACTCCCGCTCATGATGATCACCACTCCTCTGACCCAATTGGGGGGCACACAGGCAGGACCAGTCTGAGACACCTTATCTGACCAATCAACCTGCATGGGGCTAGGTGGTACAGCACTTGTCTATTCATTTTTGTACCTTTTTCTCTAAAATACAATTATTTCATTTTCAGGTTCTTTAATCATTTTTCAATATTTTTAAATTAAAAGATCGTTTTAAAAATAAAAGTTTAAAAAAAGTTGAAGTATGTACTTAACATTACCATAACATGTTTAAATGTTTCTTAATTATTTTCCCTTTTTTCCAGCCAAATTATTTTTGCTAAATTTGACCAAAATTTATTTTTTGGGTAAAAACACTTTTTACTGGAAATATTTTACCTCACTGTAGTTTCATTTTAATTTCCTGGAACCAAAAGCAGTAACAGCACCCTAAGTAAGGTCGGACACCTTTAATTTATTTTAAAAGATCCTGAGTCATGTTGAACCAAGCCCTAATTTCTAGCATTGGCAATATTTTTTATTTCTGAATAAGTAGTAAAAACTATATAGGAGAAACAGTAAAACTGACTATAAAATGCTAGAAAGAGTGAGCAAACTAAAAAAATAACTCACTTCCTCTGTAATCTCTCGCATTTATTTTATACTTATGTGATATTTTAAATGTCGCAGCTACACATTTTTTAGACAAAATGTTATTTTTAAGTTAGTGTCCTCATAAAGATATAAACATTGTACAGAGGCCATATCAATTCTCAATAAACTCACCCAATAAAACTACGGTATTGAAAATATTTTCACAAGATAAGCATGCCTAACAAAGCATGAAGGCCACAACACAACTTAGTCTGAGTAAATATAGACAGCATTTTTCTTTGCAGATGGATCACTATAATGTTTACAGAATGCAGCAATTACTTAAAAGCTGTAAGTGGAGATGCAGTCATTTTACCCCCCCCAAAAAATTTAGGGGACATTATCATGTTTCTTAAATGTTTTAGGCCTCTTAAAATTTCCTTTTAGTCACAAAGAAAAAAACCCCTCTCTGCTTACATTTATCCTTCAGTTTCTTGAAAAATTTAAACCTGATTTGACAATTAGTCTAGCTTAAAGATGGACAATCTGGACAGATTTTTTAGTTAAAATGTCAGAATGTAAAATAGAATTAATTAAATATAGGATATAAACTGTAGACTTTTCTCATGAACTATAACTAGATTTCATAGACATTAGGGCTTGAAGGGAGCTCGTGAGATCATTGGGTCCAGCCCCCTGACAAAAGCAGGAAGTCATCTGGGGCCAGATCACCCCACATCAGCATTGAAATGGTTCATCCTTTAGGTTTACCATATTTTCTCATATACTACACCCCTGCCCAAAAAAGATACCCACCTCTTGTTCCTGTACACCTGCAGAAAGTCTGCCCTGATGTAATCACAGCATGTTGGAGAAGATTCAATTAATTGACTCTGCTGGAGTGCACTAATTAGCACACTCTAGCAGCCTTGGTGTCTCATGTACTCAGCATCCCCAGGCTTCAAAATGAAAGCAGGACACTTTAACTAAATCTCGTTAAACAAGCTTTAGTTAAAGTGTCCCTGCCACCATTTTGAAGTGTGGGATGCTGAACACACAAGACACTGCAGGTACTTTAATCAGAGTGGTTCCCGGGAGCCCTCCTGCCCCCCACCTTCTGAGCACAGGTAAAAACAATCCTTATTTCTGAGAAGGCAGAACAAAGATTTTTCCAGAGATATGACCACATACAGCAAGGATAGAACCTCATCTTCCAGTCACTTACCCTCCATTTCCTGCACTTTCACAGTTGACTATTCAGCAGCTCTTCACTGCTTTGCCAAAATCTGAAACTAACTCCTGATGAAAACTGGACTCCACAACATATCTAGGATTATGGAAAGAGCTCAAAGTAGTTGGCCAGACTGTGAAATAGGAGAAGCGGGACCAGGAGTAGCTAACTAGCAAATTCTTTAGCAAGATTGCTGAGGGAAGAGTAGCTTGATTATTGGAGCATCAAGACAATGAAAAAGGAGAGTGCGTCATTAAAACCTGCTAAGTGAAGAGCAATGAGCAGGAATCAAGTAGATTCTAATGATCCATTAAGTCAATTGACTCCTTCAGTGCTGCTTGAATACAACTATCACTGTTACTATTCTGTGCAGAAAATCAGCTTTCCTTCTTAAGACTTGCACCCTAATTTTGGAAGATTAATTTTGTGGGGGTAAGGTTCATGTGATAGGCAAGTAAATGTGGTGTTCCCTTTTCTCTAAAACACTGCTATTCAGAGTACTCCAGGAATTTCCCAATAGGCAGCCATCCATGCAAAAAATTAAATTACCCCTCCCAGCCTCTCATAAATGTCTACCACATGGACAGCCTGCCCTTGCCCCAGACAGATGTAATAGTAGTTCTGTGCCTGGGGCATCTGTGGCACATATTTACCATGTTTAACAGTCAGCAGCCATTATTCTCTTTTCCTGCAGACACAAGTGTAGCCAGGCAGCTCCACACCAAGGCAGCCAGGCGATGCCTGAGACAGTGCTGGTTGCTGCAGTGCTGATCACAGCTGTACAATCAGCTGCAGCTGCAGGCGTAACTAGGTTTGCATCCCTGCACAAAAGTGGCACCTGAGTGCCCCTAGTCATCCCCAGTCAGTTACATTATTGCCTACAGGGCTTAAACACCCTGGTGATAAACTAACCTGGAGTTGCCCTGTACTCCTATGTAGATTTCTAGAATACTTTGCTACAATATTTTTATTGGCACTTTCAAATAAGAGGACAACTGCAGAAATCGTTCCTTTTTAATTTCAGGGGTGGTAAAGGCCTGTTCTCTGGATAAATAGAGGATTGGAGCCAAGTGATCTGTCAATCTGGTGTCTTTCACAGTTTGTGGATTTGGAGAACAATACATTCTAAAAATAATTATATATACATATTAGGGCTGTATGAAGTTTCAGGTGCTGATCTGATTCACTGGAGATTCAGCCCAATTCAGCAGCCATATCTCTGAATCTGAATCAAATCAGGTGACCAGTAAAAAGGTCTGAATTGATTCAAAGCTCTCTGAATCAATTTGGAAAAGATTCAGAGGGGATCATGGGGGGACCCTTGTCAGGCCCCATCCCCTGCCTGCTCTCTCAGTCCCCCTGAGTGCCGCCTGACCCTTGCCCTCTCTCCCAGCCCCGTCAATAGCTGCCCCACCTGGCCCCAGCTCCCAGTTCTTAAAAAAAAAAAAAAAAAGCCATCGGGACTTCTGAGGGCTCATGGCAGAGCCCTCCCTACACAGTGTGGGGCAGTGGGGGGTAATGGGGGGCAGCAGGGATGTGAGTTGAGTTTATAACACTGATATGTTAAAGAGGTGGCAGATTAAGTGCTACATTTTCCGATTTGTTCATAACAGATCTGAGTTTTGACATTCTGCTTTCATGATGTAGCTTTCTGGTATTTGGTTTTATAGCACTATAGCACACACTGAAATAAAGTTTTTATAAATAATCTTTTAGCTAAAAATTACACATTTGCTCTGACATTATCCATGATCTTTTATTCACTTTCTGCAAATATCCATAGAAGCAGATTTCTGTTTGCAATGAGGTTCACAAAGGAAGTGTCACTAAATTTTTGCAAATACTACAAGAACTGTTTATTTATGCAAGTATTTGTTCCCTAAGTGTTTCTGTAATTTAAACAAACCTCTTTGGGATTATGAGAATAAACAGAGAAAAGCAAGACTAGAAGGGACTTCTAGAGGTCATCAAATCCAACCCCCTTCCAGAGGCAGGATGATCCCTCATCAAACCATCCCATACAAACCCTTGTCTAACCTATTACTAAAACTATACAAATGACCACATCACAGAACTATAAGGCATAGCACTCTAACCTGCCACAGGTAAAACAAGGGATGTTAGTCACTCTTCTGTTGCTGCATGTTTTGTTAAAATATACCCTAGAAATCCAAAGAAGAGGGCCACCACACCATGCTACAGAGAGTGGTCTGGACCACTGTGATCATGGGGTAAAATTCCTTGCTGGTCCCAAGTGTGGTAATTAGTCTGACAATGAACAAACCAGCAAGACCCTGTAGCTGAGAAGCTCTGGGTTTTAGTCCCAGCAGGAGCATTGGTACCCCCCAGTCAAAATTCCCAGTCTCAGCTGCACTGATATCTCTGAGGAAAGTAAAAAAAAAAAATCCTGACACTGTTACACAGCTATACCTACACCTCCTGTCAAGAATTTACCCCAGCAATTTAATAGAAAACTCACAGCTTTGGGGGCGGGGGGGGGGGATTATGGCCAACATATTTGTAGAATCTCTCCTTGTTGTCTTTAACTTTCTTTGTCAGGTGAAGCTTCTTTTTTACTTTTGCCTTCCTGATTTTGTCCCTGAAAGTTCTTGCTATTTCCTAGTAGGCTTCCTTGGTGACCTATCCATTTTTCCATTGCCTGTATGCTTTCCTTTTGCATTTGATGCATCCTAGAAGCTCTTTGTGCAGTCACATTGGTTTCTTGCTATTATTCTTCTGCTTCCATTGTGTTGGAATAGATTCTTGTTGAGCTTCCAGTACTGAGCCCTTTAGAAGCTTCCAGCTGTCCTCATTGTCTTTGTCCTTCTGTCTATCCTCCCTTGGAATTATGACTACTATTTCCTTGAGTGGACTGAAATTTGCTCCAATCAGGAAGCAGAAATAGCAGGTGATTTGTGTGACCAATGCTGTAGCAGAATTAGCAAATTACTACTTAATTTACTCACCCTAATCCATGTCATGGATTTGCTGAACTGTGAACATATAGTCACAGACCATCCACTGACTGATTTCTAATCAGCAATGTCTGATCATAAATAATTGATGGAGATAAAGAGGGGCTAAATGTTCTGAATAAACTGTTTGCTGACAATAATTCTTCCATCTCTGATTCTGACCATGAATATGGCTTTTTACCAACAAAATTAGAAAAGAATAAATAATTTGTGATCATGTATTCGGTGTAAAAATGTAAGTTTTGGCTTTACTCTATTTGTGTTGCAGAAAATGAATAGCTGCTAAAGTCCTGGGAGCTTCCTTTGTGAAATCACTGTTTTTTTCCATACAATTCTTGATCACAATTTACAGTGTTATCACATCATACAATGGCAAACCAATACTTTAAGTCAGTTCTTAGTTATTCTAATAATGTTAGTATTTGAGTTATAATATTTGTCTAAGATAGGCAAATCTAGTCCAAGGCAATTAAAATAAAGTTCTCCAAGTTTACAAGGGTTTTGAGCCCAGAACAAGCTTAATTAAAGTCAATCATGGGAAAAAAAGCACTTAGCACTGCAATCCTCCACATTTGTCAGACATCTGAATCATGGGAAAGGTTAATTAGAATCAAATGAGGAAAAAGTAAACATTAAAAGTGCTTTCGGGGGTTCATTAAATTTGAATAAGTCAAAATATATAATATCCAACTTTGTAGCCATGACCCACATTTCTACTTCTTTTCTTATCTTCACAGTAATTCTTTATGTACTGAATTAAAACACATGAAAAGCCTGATTTTTCCTTATACAAAAACTTTGTACTATTCTGACAATATAAGGCTATTACATTTTATTTACTTCAATGTTAAGGCTCCTGTCCATGACCTTAGTGTAAGCCTTAGCGTAAATTATATGAACTGTAGAGTGATCTTGAGAGGGGGAAACCCACCAAACTTTAACATCGCTTTTGGTCTTGATGACTGTGTTTTAAGTAGTAGACAAAAATATAATAAAAAAAATGAGCTGCTCATTAAGTAAAAAGTCTACAGCCTTAACCAGAAAAGTTAGAAATCACTAGTGAGTTGCCAAAGTGAGGACACAGGACAGAGTCTCAGCATGGCTGAGATTAACAAAGGATGCAATCAAATGTACAGTCTCAGCAGCACGTGCTGTTAAAAAGAATTCTTCAAGGTCTACAAAGCTGTGCAAAGTTCTGTACTGTTAGGCCTAGGCTTAGAAACACATCAATCAAGTGGCTACTTCCAAGTCCCATACAGTGATTCAAAGACAGTGAGATAACATCAGTTTGTACAATCTTAACATTCAAGCAATCGTCAGAAAATTATAACACAACCTGAAGCCAGTTGTGACCAGTGGAGGAAAATAGAGCATGAGCTAATCAATCGGAGCCTGGTATTCAGGAACTTCTGAGTTAAGCTCACTTTTACTGTTTGCTTGTGTAGTATTGGGAAAGACGCAATAAGCATTCTGGGTCTGTTTCTCATCTGTAAAATGAGGAAAATAATATTTACTTAGTAGGGCTGTGCGAAACTTCAGTCCCCGATTTGATTTGGTGGAGATTTGGCCCAATTCAGTGGCTGAATCGACAAATCCGAACTGAATCAGAGAGATTCAGTGATTAGGACATATACACAGCTTTAAATGTTTTTTCTACATACCTCAAGGTACCAGGTGGCTCATCAACGCTGCAATGGTGGGGCGGACAGTGCATCCCACAAAAGCACAGTGGGGTCTCCAGCATGCTCAGCAGCAGACCCAGAAGAGAACTGGAAGCACTTCTGGTCCACTTCCAAGTCTGTCAGGGAGCATGCTGGGGGCCCCGCCACCCTCCTCCTGGCTTGCGACTGGTGCCTCCTGGGTCTGAGGAGGCACCCATGGTCCCCCTGTGGCTGATCACTGAATGGGAAGGGCATGGGGGGCAGGGGGCAGCGTGCTCCCTGGCAGACCCAGAAGTGGACCAGAAGTACTTCCGGCCCACTTCCAGGTTCACCACTGAGTACGCAGGGGGCCCCACCGCACTCCTGTTTGACACCCATCTGCCCCAGCATTGCAGCATTCATAAGCTGCACCTGGTACCTTGAGGTATGTAGAAAAAACATTTAAAGCTGGGTCTATGGCTGAATCACTGATTCTCTAAATCAGCATCGAATCTTCAGATTCGGATTCTTCCAAATCGAATCAGGGACAGTGATCTGAATCAACGAATTGAATCACTGTTGCTGATTCAGGCCGAATCTGAATTGAATAGGGCCCGTTTCGCACATCCCTATTACTTAGGGTCAGGTGGGGTCTTACTCACAGTAAGCACTTCTTCATGAATGAGTAGTATGTCTTAAGTTGGAAGGCTACCACCATAGCCCAAAGCCCACACTGGCTTGTCCTCCCTGCTTTCACAGTGTAGTACTGTGGTTGCTAGCATGCAGAGTGGAATACAGGTGTCTGCTATATCACTGATTAGCAATAGCTAGGAGATGACAGATGGGACAATTTGCACAGACTTTGTGTAGCTGTGTAACGTCAGGTACTGAAATCAGTAGGGAGTCTGTTTTATGAGTGTAAACAAGGCTCTCTGAACTTGCCATGGTAGTACTTACTCCCAAGGTTGAAGTATAACCATGCCCTGCAGCAGCTTGGATGTCATTTGGTGCCGAATAGACTCATCAGAAGTACATATTTGTGCAACCATGCTCCAACCGCATCACCAAAATATCTGCTTGCTTCTGTGTAGCTGAATGCATTTAGAATAGATTAAGTTCCCCAAAAGGCATGTACATTATCATTACTAAATGATTTCACCCACACTGCTAACAGAAACACCTATAGACAGTTAGCAGTGTTATTAACATATTAAACACATTTCAGAATGTTTAACTGTTAAGAAATATATTCTATCTGTGTGAACTTGCACATCATAGTATCTGAGAACTTCCCAATGTAATAATATAATCTGATTATAAGTCCCTTGTGGCCTTTAAAGTTACATATAAGAACACTGAACAAACAAAACCCTCTCTCTTTCTTACTTGCTTATCTAAAAGAATAGCTTAAAAGATAGGTTTGTGAATGGGGGTGCCTCTTTTCTGTCCCTTTATTCCTTCCCATCCCCAATGGATGTGTAGAGCTATCTGAACAGTTTATTGCAATAAGCCCAAGGCAAAAAAATGAGCTTTGCACTTAGATCCAAGGATTGTTAGTAAACGTAGCTCAACATTTTTATAGAGTATACAACCAGTTGTTTCATGCCTTAGTTCTCTATTACCACAGCAAATCATGCCTGGCTTTTGGAATGTAAGGCTAAATTACTATAATTTATATGTAAATTGTTATAAATGAGTAATTAATTATCTTAATTGTTTACTAAATATTAATAACTCCTTGCCTCCTTGGTAAATTATATACAACATAAATGACAAGCATATTTTTATTATAGGACAACAGGCATTCTGGTACAATATCAATCATAAGAGCAGAGTTTGAAAAGTTCCTTTCCAATCACATTATATTACATCAACTAAGAGTACAATTAAAGAAATTATATTACAGTTAGAAAGTTCAGCCACCTGGCTTCATGGATACATAGGTTTTCAGAACAGGAGATAATAGCTTTCCTTTTAAAGCAAAAATTGAATACTTACAACTGTAAAACTTACGAGATGAGGAATACCTAGGACTAGCAGACCTCCTGAGGCTAAAAAGAAAGGCCTACAAAGGGTGGAGGATGGGAGTCACCTCCAAGGAGGATTATTCTGCACTGGTCCGGTCCTGTAGGGAGCAGACCAGGAAAGCCAAGGCTGCAACTGAACTCCAACTAGCTTTGAGCATCAAGGACAATAAAAAGTCCTTTTTCAGATATGTGGGGAGCCGGAGGAAAAGCAGGGGCAACATTGGACCCCTGCTGAGCCAGATGGGGCAACTGACAACTGACGCACAGGAAAAAGCCAACCTATTAAATAGGTACTTTGCGTAAGTCTTTCATCAGCCCCATGGGACGCCCATGTCCGCTACAGGGCCGGGAAGTCCGGGTGAGGGTGATCCCCTGCCCTCCATTAATGCTGACTTTCTGAAGGAACATCTTGAGAAGCTGGATACCTTCAAGTCAGCCAGCCCTGACAATATTCACCCCAGGGTACTCAAGGAGCTGGCGAGCATCATAGCCCAGCCTCTAGCAAGGATCTTTGAAAACTCTTGGCACTCTGGTGTAGTGCCCGAAGACTGGAAGAAGGCCAATGTGGTGCCTATCTTCAAGAAAGGGAGGAAAGTGGATCCGGCTAACTATAGGCCCATCAGCCTGACTTCTATCCCGGGGAAGATCTTAGAAAAGTTTATTAAAGAGGCCATCCTTAATGGACTGGCCAACGCCAACATCTTAAGGGATAGCCAGCACGGGTTTGTTGCGGGTAGGTCTTGCTTGACCAATCTCATTTCCTTCTACGACCAGGTGACCTATCACCTGGACAAGGGAGAAGAGATTGATGTCATATATCTTGACTTCAAAAAAGCCTTCGATCTGGTGTCCCATGATCGCCTCTTGGAGAAACTGGCCAATTGTCGCCTTGGGTCCTCCACGATCCGCTGGCTGGAAAATTGGCTCCGGGGTCGGACCCAGAGGGTAGTAATCGATGGAAGTCACTCATCGTGGTGTCCTGTGACCAGTGGGGTCCCCCAAGGCTCTGTCCTTGGACCCATACTGTTCAACATCTTCATTAATGATGTGGACACTGGAGTCAGAAGCGATCAGAACTGGCCAAGTTCGCCGATGACACCAACCTCTGGGGCAAAGCATCCACACCAGAAGACAGGCAGGTTATCCAGGCTGACCTGGACAGGCTCAGCAAGTGGGCGGACGAGAATCTGATGGTGTTCAACGCCGATAAATGCAAGGTTCTCCACCTTGGGAAAAAAAACCCGCAGCATCCTTATAGGCTCGGCAGTGCTATGTTGGCTAGCACTATGGAAGAAAGAGACTTGGGGGTCATCATTGACCACAAGATGAACATGAGCCTGCAATGCGATGCGGCGGCTAGTAAAGCGACCAAAACGCTGGCTTGCATCCATAGATGCTTCTCAAGCAAATCCCGGGACGTCATTCTCCCCCTGTACTCGGCCTTAGTGAGGCCGCAGCTGGAGTACTGTGTCCAGTTTTGGGCTCCACAATTCAAAAAGGATGTGGAGAAGCTTGAGAGAGTCCAGAGAAGAGCCACGCGCATGATCAGAGGTCAGGGAAGCAGACCCTACGATGACAGGCTGAGAGCCCTGGGGCTCTTTAGCCTGAAAAAGCGCAGGCTCAGGGGTGATCTGATGGCCACCTACAAGTTTATCAGGGGTGACCACCAGCATCTGGGGGAACGTTTGTTCACCAGAGCGCCCCAAGGGATGACGAGGTCGAATGGTCACAAACTACTTCAAGACCGTTTCAGGCTGGACATAAGGAAGAACTTCTTTACTGTCCGAGCCCCCAAGGTCTGGAACAGCCTGCCACCGGAGGTGGTTCAAGCGCCTTCATTGAACACCTTCAAGACGAAACTGGATGCTTATCTTGCTCAGATCCTATGACCCCAGCTGACTTCCTGCCCTCTGGGCAGGGGGCTGGACTCGATGATCTTCCAAGGTCCCTTCCAGCCCTAATGTCTATGAAATCTATGAAACGCAGCTCTCCCGCTTCCTGAATGAACGCTGTATCAAACTTATTGGGCAAAGCTGGGTATCATCATCATTGCAGCTTACATGGAAGTTATATACGTGGGTGGCCGAAGCTGGATTGTTCCTGAGCATGCCCAGTAGTGCAAATCCATGCCCTAGAGATCGTTTGTGGCCAAAATGGATCTAATAAATCTACCGCGCCACAAATGGGATGGAACTAAATTGCTTTTTTGTGGCTTATGTGCCTAATCCTACCCAAGTCCTGTTTAGACCCCTCCAAAATCAGTTTAGACCTCACTCAGTCATCTTCCAATGACATGGGGAGGTCAATATTCTGTTGGTGCCAACTTTCTGGTTTCTGTTGAAACATCCCTTTGTGCCACACACTTAGCAGCACATGTAAATAGCAAACTGGGGTTTGTTGGTAAGCATCTTCCAGAGCAGCTGCTGTTCTTGACAGATGTGCCTATGTCGACACAACAGAAAGTAGTTTCCATAGCAATTATAAACTTTATCAGTATTCCTTTATCTTCAGTGCCAATAACTAGCACTGAGCTGATTAATATGAATATAATATGGGATGAAATATTTATTTTTATACTGTTTCCTGTGTACATAATAATACCAAGACTCCTATTATCAGTGGATTTTTTATGATAAATTTTAAAGACGCAATTTTAATGATATGTAAACAATGAGAGATAAGGTGGCACCATAGCCAAAAACCAAAAGAAAGACTCAGAATCTAAATATAAAGTAGTGGTCAGAAGGAAAAGAAACTCTGCACTGAACAATTCTTACCCACGGTTTATTTTTCAGTAATACTTATTAGTTTGTACCTGTGACAAATTCTACCATTTGTACCCTTTACTTTTCTCCTCCGCTTATGTCTTACTTTCCAAACCTATGTTCTCTTTCTTCCATTTCTGCTTCCTCAATCTATTTGTGTATCGTCATTGCATTTGTTATTCTAAACAGTTCCAAATGAATTAAGCCAGCAGCAGATAGAAAAAATGAGCAATGGATCTGCATTGAATAATTTGCATGAATTTCTGTGAGTAGCAGAGCAACACTGGTTTGGAATGCTTTACACCGTGGATGCATCCAGACAAGTGCACGTGTGGTTTGCATAGTAACACTGCTCACAAGTCTGCAGCACCTCAAACTGCACACACCACACATGCAGGTTTTCACTGTGCTGCTAATTTGCAGCAGGGTGAGGTTTTTTTACACCAGGATCTCCTGGTGTCAAAAAACCCACAGTAGAAAAAAGTGTGGCGATGCATGTGGCGGCAGTGTGCACCACCCAAAACCAGAGCTTGGCCAGCCAGAGCCATGCTCCAGCTGCCATCCAGGCTCTACATACCCAGATCACCACCACTGGAATCCACAAGAACCCAGGTAAGACTGCTGGGGCCAGCCCAGGTGCTGGTCCCAGCCTCCTCTACCCCATCCAGGCAACTTGCTGTATACCAGAGTGTGTGTGCATGGTTGTTCCCCAGGGACAAGTAGCAGTGACACAACTATGTGCCACTGTTATTGTCCCAGGGGAAACATACATGTGTGCTCATCTGGATATACCCCATGAGACAATTTTGGTGGCTGACAATTCTAAGTGCTGCCACAATACAAATAATAGTATAGTGTACACCAGTGGTTCAGAACAAGTATTCGTTATCTGTCTTTCAGATTTAATGCTGCGTTGCTTAATTTTATCTGAATATTATAGGCCATACAGATTTTTTGTTGCCTCTCGAGTGGCTAGACATAACATGTGGAATCAGGTGCCACAGGTGAATACTTATGCTTGGGAGTTCAACATTTGCTTTCTAGACATTATTCTCTAATGGTTGCTCAACATTTTTGTCTCCACAAACATTTCAGCTACACACTTTTTCTCCCCAAAAGTTAGTTTTTACTCCAATCAAAAGCAAACAATTGTACATGACAAGAGAGAGTAACATTCTTAAACATTGTTCACTGTGGAATAGAACAATGCACAATGTTTATGTATCACCAAACTATGGCAATCAAGCAAAACAAATAGCTGTACAAAATATTATTTGCATAGAGTGTACAGTAGTTGATTGAGGCAATATTTTCTTGATATATAAAAACAGAACTGCCCAATCACTGTGACCCAAAAGGTGTTAAAATGTGGCCTCTGGACTCCTGCCCAGCTACCATAGCCCCTATGGCTTCTGCCACTGCAATGGCAAGGGTCTCCAGTTTCTCCCTCCCTCCTCTGGCTTTTTGTCCTTTGCCCACTCCTGGGGGTGAGTCAGTGGGAAGGTGCCACATGCACAACAGTGGGGAAAGAAGGGCTGCCAGCGCAGGAAGAAATGAGCTGGGTTTTCTATGCTGTTCATGTGGTCAAGAAAGAGATGTTATATTGTTTGCTCTGGTTGCACTGTGCATGTGGCTGGAAGACATGAGTTGCATATTAGGGCTGTGCGAAGCTTCAGTCCCTGATTCAATTCAGTGGAGACTTGGCCCGATTTGGTGACTGAATCTCCAAGTCTGAATTGAATCAGAGGACCTTTGAATCTCTTCGAATCAAATCGGGACCCTCCAAATTGATTTGGAAAGATTTGGAGATTCGGACACAGACACAGCTTTAAATGTTTTTTCTACATACCTCAAGGTACCAGGTGGCTCGTGAGTGCTGCAATGCTGGGGTGCATGGAGTGTCCCACAAAAGCACAGGGGGCTCCCCAGTGCACTCAGCAGCAGACCCAGAAGTTGACCAGAAGCCCCAGCATCACAGCAATCACAAGTCACACCTGCTACCTCAAGGTATGTAGCAAAAACTTTTAAAGCTGTGTCTGTGTCTGAATCACTGATTCTCTGAATCAGCATCGAATCTTCAGATTTGGATTCAGCTGAATCAAATCAGGGACAGTGATCCAAATCAACGAATTGAATCCCTGTCCCTGATTCGGGCCGAATCCGAATTGAATAGGGCCCGCTTTGCACACCCCTACAGCATATATCGTGTATGCAGCCAGAGAACTTGGGCTACTTGTGTTGTATCTGTGGCTAGCAGACCCAGGCTGCATGTGCTGTGTGTGTGATGTAAGTTGTGTGCACTGAGTATGTGGTGAAAACGGTTTGTATGGTGGGGAAAAGTTGGGCTTCTTGAGCTCTTTCTGCATGTGCTTGCATGGTTGCAGGGGATGCCAGGGTCTGCAGCTACAAAGTATGTGTTCTCTCAGTGTGCTGAAGTTAGATCATCTTATATAAAAAAGATGACAAGAATATGGCTTCTTCTAGTGCTTTTAGGTGGGACAGAACTGCCAATGTATAAGCTCTGCTATCAAAGTGAAACTTCCTCTGCAATTTAATTCCCATCTTGCATCTTCAGGGAGCATTTGGCCTTAATACCGATACTGGATATCAAGCCACTGTATAAAATGCCTTCATCTTTACCCAAGTTCATTTCTCTTGTTTGAGACAGAGAGGTTAGCCATGTTAGTCTTAAGTCAGGCAGAAGGCAGGACAGGTTGGCAGTTTATGACAGAAGACACATTTGTCCCTTGGTGGCAGGTACAAATCTTAGACCAGGTTCTGGCATTTTAAAACCAGCCTGTGGGCACATCTACACAAGATGCGTTACTGCGAAGTTGCCTCGTTTACTGTGAAGTAAGTGTGAATGTCTACACGTGCATGCACTTACTGCACAGTAAAAACCCTTAATTGCAATTAAATTTGCTATCTATAAATGATGGTAGAAAATTTAATCAGTTTGTAACTGCACAGTAGCGCACATGTAGATACAGCCCAGCAGCAAATTTGCTGCCGGGTCTGCCAAGCCACTAGAGGGCCTCAGCCTAGGAGCCCCTCCTGCTCCAAGGCTTGGCTATGGCAGTCCTGCCTGCAGGCTATAAAAGCCTACAGACATTTTGTGTCCTGGGACACACACACACCAGGGAGCTTGAGGGCACTGCAGACCCTGTGTGTCCCCCATGGCAGGCTGCATCCCCACTATGTCCATCTGACAGCACCCCAGTGCTGCTGCATAGCCACTGCTATGCCACGCAGCAGCCAAGGCAGTGTGGTCGGGGTCAGAAGCCTTCTGCAGCCTGCTGCAGCCTCTGTACAGGCCTGCCAGCCCCCAGAGCCACGTGCAGCCAGCTCTGTGCAGCATGTCCAGTGAAACCTGCCTGCTGCACACCCCTGGCAGCCTGCCCTGTGGCTGTATGTGCTATAGATCATGGCTTCTACCACATGGCTCCCAGTCCCTTTTGGTGCTCCTATGCTGGGCACTGCTGGTAATTGCCCAAGGCTGGAAACAGAGAGATTGGGGCTTGGAGTGATGGTGTGGGATCCAGCAGCATGGCATCTTCTTCCTCTTGTAGGCCCAGCAGTGCTCACATGTGCATTCCCATGCCCTTCACCCAGGGCTTCAACTGGAGCCAAGAGGAGGCTGGCAACTTCATGACACTCTGGGGTGATGCAGAGGTGCTGCACCAGTTTGAGCAGGGTGGGAGCTCAAACACCAACATTTATGAGGTCCTGTTGGGTGGGATGTGGGAGTGATGGCACAGCCAGTTGGTGTGGCAGTGTTGTATAGAGGTCAATGCCATAACCGACCACAATTGTCAGTACAGCTGTGCCCATAAGACTATGCCCTTTATGCAGCAACTCACTAACATTTTTATGCCCTGGAACCCAGGCTGCAACTATGTAGTCTGTACCAGCATGGGCTGCCAGACTAAGGTCCCAGTGCACTCTGGCACCTCTGGTGACATGTCACCAAAGGAGGTACCCTCAGGTTTTCAGCATCCCATCCTGCCCAGCTTCCCAGATGCTTGCTCTACCAGCAGCTTGGGGAGGCTTGGCCAGTGCCTGTCTCGGTAGCTGCACAGCCCCAGGGCCAGCCACAAGGAACAGCCAGCCATGTCACTGCTAGCTGTCAGCAGCACCAGCTCCTTCCTGGGGAGGGTTTTTGGCTAGATACCTGTGGCCTGCAGGGCACCTGGTGCAGCTGGACACCTTCATCTACTGGGAGGAGGAGGCAGCTTCTCACCCCAGCACACACTCCCCAGATCTGTGCATTGGTCAGGGGCAGGTGCATGCTGTGGGCTTGGGCTCCCACCCTGCTGTCCTTCCCTGGGGCCTCCACAGTCAATGGGTTTGACCCAATGCTGCAGGGCAAAGCACAGCCACACAAGAAAGCTGCTTGCTGCTACAAGCTCTGCACTGCCCTGGCAATATGGCCCCTATGTGCATTGCATCAGAGGGGGCAGAAGCACAGGGTTGTGCCCCTCACTGCAGCCCTGTGCATAAGGGATGTATTGCCAGGGCAGCACAGAGCTTGCAGCAGCAAGCACCTTTCTTGCATGGCCTAATGCTCTTCTCTGCAACACCATGTTGCACCTGCAGGCTGCGGAAGCCCTGGGGGAGGGCAGCAGGCTGGGAGCCTGATCCCACAGCATGCTCCTGCCCTGCCTTCATCCCATGCACAGATCTGTGGAGTGCAGGCCCTGCCTGCCCCTCTAGAAGTGCATGCAGCAGTGGGGAGTTACTCCCACCCCCATACAAACCACCTGCAGCCCTGCCCCACTCCCTGCTGTCGTGAATCAGAGCAGCAGCCGGCAGCCGCCTGACTCACACCGGAGTGTTTCGATTTAGAGCTCAGCAGGCGGGTAGTGATGGATGGAGTGGAATTAACCAGGCACAGACGCGTGTAGGTTACAGGAGTTTGTTTACTTACGTCGCCTAGATAGTGATGGACGACGCAGGCGAGCCTTTGTTCCGTTACAGCTTCGGTTACAGAGTCGAGTATACGCATATAACTTCAGTTACAGAGTTGAATACGCTCACGCAGTTAAGTTACGACGAGATAATGATGGACATGGCACCGAAAACGGACAGTCGCGCTTGCAAGACTTTCTACGTCAATATTTTACGCTGACGGGGTGATCGATTGGGAATTGATCAATTTCCCAATTCTCTGGTGACAAGCACAGGTGTTTCCTGTGAGATCCCCAGAGCTCTCCGACTTGGGCGGAAACCATTAAACTATTTATAGGCAGAGGTGTTTGACAGAGATGCCCAATCGTGAACCGTTATATGGAATCTTTAATTTTTGGCAGGTGGCAGCTCTTTGTCTCCTCAAGTTACAAGGTAGTGGGTTAGGTTTTTCTACCTGTTACGTGTGTGCTACGTGTGAGGAGCTTACGTTTATCTTTGACCAATTATATATAGTTTCCCCTAGCATTTTATTTCAGCTGACCAATTATCTGTAGTACACCACCAGCGTTTTGTTTCAAGGAATTTCTTGGCAGGGAAGTCTTTTAACCCTTAATAGTCAAATGAAGATGATTTGAATGGTATGTCTTGCTCAGTGGCATGGGCACAAGTTAATTGGGTTGTGACACCCGCCAGGGCCCTGCAGCCATGCATTATGATCCTGGCCCCTAGAGCACACATTACCTGGCAAGGCAGCAGACCAGCCATGCCCAACTCCCTCCCTTCCCTCTAATGGGGGCCTCAGTCCCCCCTGCGCTTACCTGGGGGAGCTGCTCTCCAGGCTGCCTGGGGCACCCCCTGCCTGACTGCCCTTCTCCCAATCTCTGCCAGCCTGCACAGGGCTTACTACAAAACTACAAAATCTGTGGGTTTCTCTGCTGAAATGAGAAATCTATGTTTTAACCCAGTAAGCAGAGAAATCCACATTTTATTCTGTTTTTCCATGGGAAATGGAAAACCCGGATCCTTGATCATCACACATAATACAATATATATTTTTCTCCAGGTAAAAAGATACTAGAAGATTTATTTATATGCCAGGAGCCTAGGACTATATTAGTCAGTTTAAGATTGAAGCAAAAGCAAATATAACTTTACTGGAATGAGCATTAATTTGCTATATCATGTAGTATGTATAAAAAGCATGGAATGCTTCTGGAGGATAGGTAGAGGGGGTGCCAAAATACAAGTTTTCCCAGAGCACCATTTTCCCTAAGGCTAGCTCTGCTTCTAATGCTTCCTGAAAGTTATATCCATACCTGAGTTAACGTTCATGTAAGTTAACGCTTCTAGCTAGAGTTGCAAACAGTCTGGAGGGCTGTGAAATAGGAGCTCCATTACCAGGAGCCACTAACAGACAACGGGACAGCAGAAGAAAAGACCAATTAGTGAATGTTCCAATTAGTGGAACATCAAGACCATTTAAAAGAAGATAGGGTGGTTAACACCTGTGGAACTCATACTGTAATTAAATTTAAGCAGGCAGATTATTACTTCATCTTGGGACCACGAGACAGCAATTGTGGCTGGGTTTAAGACTAAAAGAAGTAAATGTTTGAATTTTAAAATGAATCTGTTTCCAATTTGCCGATGCACATTTGTCTTTGAATTTCACCAATATTTTATCATTGAAGTTTGCTGGCCCACTGACACAAATATTAAGCATATACTGAATAGTCAAAAAACCCAAAAATCAAATTCCTATCATTTTTATGAGAATATGATTGGAATAAATGCATCTCATGTTCCTATAGTACAGAAACACGCCTTGTAACAAACATATTCAAAGGAAATAGCTAAAATATTGTGTAGTCAAAGCAATGTCCTGAATGAGCATAGGTTCAAATAGGTTTGCATTAAAAGGGCCATTAAAAACAATGAACAGCTGAATATAAGTTAAGATAGATCCATGTATACACTCTGCTAACAGAAAAGTTAAATCTATTGTCTGCTGCAAAGAGTTTGTCTATCATGAAAACTTTTACTTTTTTGTGTATTGGAAATACTTTTTGTCATATAATTGTAGACATGTGCAATATAATTTTTCTTCAACTAGTTGCTGTGATATGACTCCAGAAGTACTTGTGGTTCTTTTTGTTCTCTCACTGAACTGAATTTGTGAAGTGTTTTTCAATAGGATAGCATATTAAAATCAGAAGGCTATAGTACTTAATCTTAAAATGAATGTAACATATTTATTATTATATGATTCTCTCTTGAAAGAGCAAAGGGTCTGATGTCCAGCCTCATGTTACATATCTACCTCAGATTGAATTCAAGACATGATTCTGAAATTTGAGTAAGCTGTGCATCTAATCATTGATGAACATAGACTGGAAATGAGGAATGATGATCTCATAAATTGAGTTATTCTGCTGTACATTTTAGGTGGCTTTCATAATTGCTCTAAGAACAGCTTTTTACATTTTATATTTTGTACAGGGTCAAATTGTATTTTCTTTGCTGATTGACATGATCAATAAATTAATAAATAAAAATTCTCAAGAGACAAAATGAAACCTAGTTCAGACATTCACCAAAAACTTTCATTTAGGATTATGTTCCCTAAGAGCAGCCATTTAGATCCTCTCCTAGCTAGGTACTGAGTCTTAGATCTTTCAGTCTCTGAAAAACAGATCTCCCTCCCCATATGTTCTCTAGACTGGATACTGATGACAGAAGTTTGCAACACAGGCCTAGCTTCAGCCTCTCACCAGAAATTTTCTCCCTGGATTGCTTCAGTGTGTTGTTTACCGACTATATCACTAGATATTAATCTGGAATTTTTGGTTTATTTGTTTTTTTTCCTGCAGAGGGTGAGAGTGATTTAACAGTGGCACAGTTCAGGCCAGCTGTAGGAAAAAAGCATAGGACAGATCATGCCTCTTCACTGCTAATAGATATGGCCTACTCTTCAAGTAGCTGCAGTGCTTTCATTGGGTCTACCTTAGATGTAAGCCATTTTTAACACTAAGGAAAACAGAATCTGTCACTATCTAAATAGAAAGTTAAGAATGAATGTGCAGCCCTAATTTTCTCTCATTTTGCATAATTGTTGAGACAAAATAAAGAAGTAAAAAAAAATTATACACCTTTAGATGTGGACATTGAGTAACACCTAATTGCCAGTTGCTCAAATCATGACTGAGACTTTATAAAGGGAGATAAAGCAAGGTGCCACGTTTATTGATTACACGAGTTGGACACAGAGGTTCGGACACACCATTTATTCAAACATACAAATCATCATTCACATTGCACACAGGCATACATATACACAAAACAACTAATCCATCCACACACACACACCAGATATAGTTACTAGCAATAGTTGCTCAATATCAGGGTGGCCAACCTGGGCTTATTGAGTAGATGATGATGATTTGAAGATAGTAGATTTGAAGATAACAGCTGGAGAGGGGTGAACAGATACATCTGTGCTCTGATGAACCAGCAGTAGAGAAAGAGACTCACCCAACTGGGCATTTTCAGTATTCTTTTATAGTGATTGGCATCCTTTGTTTCAATGCTTTGGGGTTTTTCCACACCCAGCTTCTGTTTTTGCGGTTGTTCTTCTTTTGTCTTCAGCTTATCTCAGCCTTGGAGTGTTCTTGCTGCCCATCTGGGAGGATGGGTGCATTCCTTCTCCTCGTTATCTTCTTCGTGCCCTAGGCCTAAAAGGGATTCTTCAGCCATTTATTAATTAGTTTACTGACTGGTAACTTACATTTGGTGCCTTGTTGCTTCCATAAACAGTTAAATCTTCTTCTCCCGTCTCTATGCCATTCTCTCACCATTCACCCTTTTATACACACTCATACATAAAGGCTATGCAGAGTTCATTCACTTATGTCAAGCAGAAGGATACAAAATGGAATTTAAGATATTTACAGGACAAGACTAACATGGTTACATTTCACTACTATTACACTCTATGCTAACATCAGCTACATTAGTTCAGTTCATGCTACATAGGAAGGGGCCCACAAGTCCCTAAAAGGAACAAGATGGGAAACATGGCCTGTTTTCTGCTTCCTAAAGATGGGAGTTGATTCCCCAAGCATATATGCCACTGGATGAGGGAGAACAAATCCATTAAGGTCACTTGCTCCGTGGAAGTGCTAAAATCACAGAATCAAGGGGAAATGATGAAATAGAAGGAATGTAAGGTTGGACCAGCATATGGAATTGGCCAGCATATGGGGGACAGGTTGTAGGAAACTAACAGGGAGGTTGTAGGGAACTAAGAGGGAAGTGGGTTGCAAGACAACAGTTATGGGGGGGTAGAAGTGGACCATGGGGCTCTGCAGGGAACTGGACCTGTGCTGACAGATCAAAAGGTTAAAAATGGTTGCTTTAAATCAAAAGCAGCTGTGCCACAAACACCAAAAAACAGCAATTAGCGAGACATGGGGGACCAAGTGAGAAGTCTAAGAGGACAGATAGAATCATTCAGCTTCTTAAAAGAAAAATAGGCCCTTAATAAAAAGATATTCTTAAAAAAAAGTTCAGATAAAATAGGTAAGCTTTGGTATTTTACTAGAGAAAAACCCAAACTCCCTCCCAAACAGCACTGGACATTTTAGGAAAAGAAAAATGATGTATTCTGCCATTGTAGGTTTTTTTCTGTGTACTCCCTGCAAGTCTGTTCTAAACAGCAGTAAATTGTAATAGGCATCATCATGAAGATGTTTCCTTGTTAAGTCTGCAGATATACAGAAAAAGAAAAGCAGTAACTGAGCTTCTGCCATATAGAATGTCAACACTTAATTATTACAGAACTGAATGTCATATGAGCAACATAAAGCTGCTGTGTTGTCCTTTTTCACTGAAAAGATAGACTGTACTGTACAATATGTCTGAACAGTACTGTACATTCTAACATTGCAGCCTTTTTTGTGGAAGTTCCATAGGAAAAGGCTGCAAAAATAAATAGGTTACTTGTGAAAAATTATAGCAATAGTTCTTGGAGTTATTTTGTTAAATGAGACATTCATTGCAGTCCTGAAGAGTTAGGGTTTAAAATGTTTACAGTGTCAGCTGCTGACAAGTGTTTGACTCCTGCAACATCCTGTGAAGTATTATGTAGTGTCCTCTTAAATGTCACATACATATAGTCTTTTGTGGAATGAATTCTGGGAAAGGGGAAACAAGTAAATATGAAAAGGAAATCATTTGGTTATTTAAAGAGTGATGCAGAAATGGGGAGGATTTAATCCATCCCATAAAAAACATGGCACCTGAGGCAGAAGCCACAAGAGACAATAAGATTCAAGCAGGAGGGGAAGATGGGGGAAGTAAATGGATTTTCAGGGTGTGGAGAGTTCACTCTAATTGCGTGGAATACGTAAGCCTCAGTTGACTAGATTAGGTACCAAATAGCCTGATTATTCCTCATTTTCTTCTTTCAGTGGTGACCCCAAATCCCGCCTGCCATGTCTTGTTGTAAAAAAAAAGAAGTTTGGGAGGATGCAACTTAAACACCACTGAGTAATGAAATATCAACCTATATTATTGAGGTTTTGACCTTTTTTCATAACATGGATATATTTATTTATTTTTCTGTAAACCAAAAAATGCAAACTCACAGGGTTTGAACTAAGATTCTTTTATTAGGTATCTATCTAATTTATACATCTTAATCTTTAGGTCTCAGCATCTCCTGAGCTAAATGGGGTGATGAAAGCCTATTTCCCAGGTGACTGTTTGATGTCTTCTACAGTAGAGATAAGTATTATATCTCTTACCATCTTTAAATAGCAATCATAAACTCCAACAGCATAAATACGAATAAGGTTTTTGTCTTTTCTTCTAAAATGTGAGCGTCTCAAAGAAAACAGGTTGACTTCACTTTTAAGTGCTTTAAATGGAGCTGGGCTTGTATTTTTCAGGGGGGGTTTCTCTTTTATAATGGAGCTTGCACCTGACCTAATTTTTTTAAAAAAAATCAAGGATTCAAGAAAAGTTTACTTGTTAGCATAGGTCTCTGCCACTTCTCCTCATCTGCTCCTCAGTGTCGAACCAACTCCAGCAAAACCTCTCTTTTTTTTTTTTTATTCTACCTCTTCCAGGCAGATGCTGTCTCCCATCCTCTCTAATGAACCAACAGCTGACTCCTCTGTCCAACAGCCGAACCCTCTCTACTCTCTGTTCTCTAATTTGCTCCCTCCTTAGCCCTCCCCATCATGTCCCCACTCTCCTCGGCATCTGGGTATCTCTCCCCTTCCCTCCACTTTCAGTAATGTTCCAGCTGCCTCAAGCAACTGATCTGGAAGCGCAGCTTCCTTCTTTCTTCTCCCTGTTCCTGCTGGCTTTCGGTTCGCTCTCCCACTGGCTTTCTATCCTCATGACACAGAGCTTTAGACTTATGTTGCTTAAAACTCTGCCTTCTCTCCCAATATACACCCCCTCCTCCTCACATACACGCCCCATCCAGTATCCTCAACAATATGTTTGATTCGTCATTCTCCATATTTCATCTGCACCCGTGCATTTTACACTGCCCAGGCACAGGTTTGCAAGTCAGTCATACCACAGTATTCAAAGTAGTGGAAGACTGGGTCAGCCAGCATTTTGCTCCAGTTTACTATGCTTTTCAACTGACAGAAGCAACAACAGTTCTGCTTATTGTGCTGTCACAGAATGGTCTTCTTCTAAAGGGAGTATATTGCTTCTGGTACCTGCTGGATTGTTTTTTCCCCCCAAAGAATGGCTTTGAAACAGATGAGTTTTTGCACACTGCTTTGACAATGTGGCTCAACCCTGACCAAGAGTTATCACCTTCAGTGATTAGAATGCATCTCCGAGTTCCATGCACCATTTATTCTCTAGCCTCTGTGTAAGTCTGTCAAGGATGTCATTTAGTGTCAGTGTGACCGTGTTTATAATACAGAACTTTTTCACTGGGAAATGGATCCAGACTGCTGAATCATTTTACATAAATATCTGCAGGCATGTAGTATTAAAATACTTATTCCACATGAATACAGTGGTAGTTCTTAAAGGCTACCAATAGGCCAAGCACCACTGATACTACTCATTCAAACTAACAATGAATAGCAGCTATGTTGCAAAGAATTTAAAGATTCTTCCTATTTCCCTGCTAATAAGCCATGGCTATATTTCACAGCTGCATGGAATATAAAGACAATAACTCATAAATTTAGAATTAATAAAATTCAACAATCAGGACAAAAGAGTTTGATATGCTAAAAGTATTATATGACCTCAGTTTTAGCAGATTCTAGAGTCAATGATAAAAATCACTCAGATTATACTCACATGGTTCCTGATTTCACTCTCAGCAGATTATGTATTTTTGCATATACATCTCATTTACATGAGACATGTATGCTTCACATAAATTTTATCATATTTTGCTCTTTAAGAATCCTGGGGCATGAAAGAATTGAATTGAATTGTACCAGTCTGGAAATGTAAAACTTTTTATCCACTTCCCTCAGGCCTCTATCTCATCTTAAGTCAAGACCGTCTTTCCATTATAGATTCATAGATGTCAGGGCCAGAAGGGACCTCAATAGGTCATTGAGTCCGACCCCCTGCATATGTAGGAAAGA